>NC_091339.1:7444421-7501921 GCF_038502225.1 Cherax quadricarinatus
CCACCCGGGGTGCGCGGCAGAAGCATCCACCCACCACCACCACCACCAGCCATCCACCCATCTACCTGTGGTTGTTTGCACCCTTGTACCGGGTCCTAGTACTGTTTTGGCTCACATAATTGGTCAAGAGATTGTAGCTGGTGCCACCGATAAAGCCAGTTATGTGAGTTCGCCTAGAACGCACTTTTCTTCACGACAACAGTGTGAGTGGAGGAGGAAACCCCCCCCGCCCCATCACCAGTACTCACCGCCCGTCTCCTACTCCCGACTCCAGTGATAATTTTCTTGAGACAATTTTTCTTGCATTTAAAGACATTTCCCAGATGAAGTCAAGCGTTTGTTGACTCTGTTGAACAAACGTCGTAAAGCCATTGCTTTACCAGGTGAGAAGATGGGTATAACGAACTTATTGTCCCATCGTATTCCACTTGAACCTGGTACTAGACCTATCTACATACCTGCGTACAGAATGCCTCATTCACAAGTTGCTGTCGCAGAAGAATTGATCAATCAAATGCTTGATGATGGAGTTATTGCACCTAGCAATTCACCTTGGAATGCACCCTTGATACTAGTACCTAAGAAGGATGGTACTTGGCGTCCAGTAATTGACTTTAGGAAGTTAAACACAAAAACCATTCCAGATCGCTTTCCACTCCCTGTACTGGGTGATCTTTTACGTAATATTGGAGATAACAAAGTCTTTTCAACCCTAGATTTGTTACAAGGGTTTTGGCAAGTCCCTCTTCACGAGGACAGCCAAGAGCTAACTGCATTCTCCACTCCTACAGGTCATTATCACTTCCTCCGTATGGCATTTGGATTACGATCTTCCCCTATCACGTTCTCAAGGCTCATGACTAATATCTTTAGAGGTCTCATAGGTAATGCACTTATGGTGTACTTAGATGACGTAATCGTCATGTCTAAAGACGTGGATACACACTTGAAAAGACTTGATGTAGTACTTGGTAAGCTTGAAGAAGCCAATTTAAAGATCAAACTGTCAAAATGTCAATTTTTCAGATCAGAAATTAAGTTTCTTGGTCACGTAGTCACTCCTAGAGGGGTTACGACTGACCAAAGTAAAGTAACTGCAGTACTAAATTTTCCAACTCCCAAAACTGCTGATGCCGTAAGATCCTTTGTGGGCTTAGCAGGTTTTTATAGATCTTTCATTGCCAATTTTTCTTCCATAGCTGCTCCTCTAACTGAGTTGCTTAAGAAAGATGCTCCTTTTGTTTGGACCTTCCGTCAAGAAAGAGCATTCCAAACTCTAAAAGAAAAGCTAACTTCTGCTCCAATTTTGAAATTTCCAGATTTTTCTAAGCCTTTCTATCTGACAACTGATGCTAGTTCAATTGGCATAGGTGCCGTGCTAGCTCAGAAGACCGATGGCAAGTACAACGCAGTTGCATTTGCTAGCCGAGTCCTTTCAAAGGCTGAACGTAATTATACAGTAACTGAGCAAGAAGCTTTAGCAATAGTATGGTCTTTAAAGCACTTCCGAGACATTATTTATCAGTACTCTGTTCATGTCTTGACAGATCATGCTCCACTGATACCCTTATTCCAGAACAAACAACCTACTGGAAGGTTAGCTAGATGGACCTTGACTATCCAAGAGTTCAATCCCACCTTTGAGCATTTACCTGGCAAGTCAAATGTAATCGCAGATGCCTTATCGCGACATGTTAGTATAGTAACTGCAGACCCTCCATTTAGTGCTGAAGATGTAAAGAATGCTCAACGAACAGATCCCATGTGGTCTGGTGTGATTCGATTCCTGCTCCAGGAAGATCTTATTCTGACTGTGAAGCCACCAGCACCCATCAGTGACTTTCTCATGAACCAAGAATTACTGTATCGAACAGCCGAGTTGGGTACTCCTAGCAGAAGAGTATACCAGTTAGTAATTCCACAGTCACTAGTGAATGTAGCCTTACAGCTAGTTCACGATGTACCAGGTGTTGCACACCCTGGTATGGATCGTTCAGTAAAACAAGCCAGATTGAAATACTTTTGGCCTCGTATGGCAACTGATATTTCTGAGTATGTTAGGAAATGTAGTGTCTGCATGCAACATAAAGGCAATGCTAATGGTCCTAATCCAATCCAAGTGTATCCAACTACTAGCGAACCTTGGGAAAGAGTTGCGCTAGATTTGTTAACTAATTTCCAATGTTCCCTCCAAGGCAACAAACATCTGTGTGTTATGGTAGACCATTTCACCAGATATTGTGAGTTAGTTCCTATTGCAGATAAGACTGCCGAGACAGTAGCTAAAGCGTTTAAAGAACGCATTATCTGCAGGCATACCACTCCTAAGTCCCTAGTAACAGATAACGGAGGTGAATTCTGTAATGAAATTCTTGAAAATTTGTGTACCTTGTACAAGATCACTAAATCCACCATTGTTCCTCATCATCCTGCCAGCAATGGGTTAGCGGAACGAACCAATAAGAAAGTACTTGATGTCTTGAGAGCTACTATCAATCCCAACAGTGAAACTTGGGATGAAGTTATACCTGATGTGCAGTGTGCTATAAATTCTGCTTACAATGTTTCTATAGGTGACACTCCACATTATGCATTGTATGGTGTAGATAAACGTTTGCCTTATGAGTTGTTATATTCTAATCCGAAACCAAATTACAACCCTGATGATTTCGTAGCAACTCGTACCAGCTTAGCTCAAAGTGTTTTTAGAAGAATCCGTGAAACACTTCATAAATCAACAGCTGAATTCACAAGAGTCGCAAACACTCGATCAAAGCCATCCAAAATCAAAGTAGGTTCGAGAGTTATGCTGATTAATTTTAACAAAACGTCTGCAATGCCAAAGCTTGATCAAAGGTTTGTTGGTCCTTATCGCGTAGTTGAACATATCACTGGTAATAAGTATAAGGTTAGAGAGATTAGTACTGGTCAGTATAAAGAATCGCATTTGGATCATATGAAGTTAGTATGTGATGATAATGATGTTCCAACCCAGACTAATGTGACAGACACTGACAATCCTCCTGATCCTGTACTCTCTTCCTCTGATACTCAGTCAGACGATCAACCTGAATGTCGTTATTCCCTACGTACACGACAGGTATTGAGAAATCCTCAAGTATCATTTGTAACTTCCAATTCAGATTTGCCTCAAATACAGCATGAGTTAGCCAATGCTACAGAGTTTGATCCTCCCAGAGATGACACCCATTCTGCATATGCCAATCTTACCCTAGCAGAGTTGGGGTTAAATGTAAATAACCTGTATAGATGAATAATTACAGTATCAACTTATCAGTATTCAAGAATTTTTTTTTTGTGTTCATGTTCTCTCCGCATTCTGAGAGTTAACAGTCTAGATTTGCGTGCACCGAATCTGCCTTTCTGTTAAACACTCTTTCTTTGTATATATTCCTTCCTCAGAATCCGTAGATCACATGAATACAGATCGATCGATCAAAATTTTTGTTTTTATCACTTGTAATCTCAACGTAGAGTTCGTTGTTCATTTGTTGAGTTTTAAGTTGTACTATAGTATACCTTGTATTGTATTACAGTTTCAGTTACGTAAGCTTTCATTTCAATGTTCTACTTATGTATCTATAATGTTTAATGTTGTGTACTTTGACATTGTATAGAATCAGCCCAAGCCGTGTACCTGCCATCTCTAGTTTGTATTAGTTGTATGTCGGGACGACATACGTTAGCGTCGCCGAGCTCTCAGTAGTAGTAACCAGTTACCAGTAACCTGTCCGTTGACTCAACGACCAACCGTCTTGAGTCACGGTCTTTCATATTGTGCTGAGCTGACACTATTTCAAAAGACCCACTACGGGGTACTGGCCAGCCGGCTAGTCAGTATTACGAGTGTAACCAAGGAGATAGGTAACGGCTGCGGGCTCTGTCCACATAACAGTAATAATACGTAATTAACAGCCTACGTGAGTATTTCTACCCTAATCCACGTATCGAACTCCCACATGATAAATTTATCATGTGGGAGTTCGATACGTGGATTAGGGTAGAAATACTCACGTAGGCTGTTAATTACGTATTATTACTGTTATGTGGACAGAGCCCGCAGCCGTTACCTATCTCCTTGGTTACACTCGTAATACTGACTAGCCGGCTGGCCAGTACCCCGTAGTGGGTCTTTTGAAATAGTGTCAGCTCAGCACAATATGAAAGACCGTGACTCAAGACGGTTGGTCGTTGAGTCAACGGACAGGTTACTGGTAACTGGTTACTACTACTGAGACTGGTAACTGGTTACTACTACTGAGATATATATATATATATATATATATATATATATATATATATATATATATATATATATATATATATATATATATTATTGTAACCACTGACGAGTGGTATTGATCAATAACAACACTGCGCTAGCCAAGGATTCGAACCTATGTTGTTCTGACCTGCCTCATGGTAAGCGAAAACCACATGACGCTTTAAACCACAGGACTACCCAACCCTACAAGAATGGCGCAGCCAGCACAGAGCTAGCTGTTGGTTCTAGCTTCCCATGAGGCAGGCCAGTACAACATGGGTTCGAATCCTTGGCTAGCGCAGTGTTGTTATTGATCAATACCACTCGTTCGTGGTTACAATAATATATAAATGCTGCTGGTGAGGCTAGTACACCAAACAGGGATGAGAATGAAATTAGGTTAGAAGCTCCCACACCTCCGTATGCCCTCGGATGGCGGCCCAACATGAGTTTGAGAATGTGTGTAAAGGTAGAAAGTTGAAAGTGAACATAGATAAGAGTAAGGTGATAAGGGTATCAAATGATTTAGATAAAGAAAAATTGGATATCAAATTGGGGAGGAGTAGTATGGAAGAAGTGAATGTTTTCAGATACTTGGGAGTTGACGTGTCGGCGGATGGGTTTATGAAGGATGAGGTTAATCATAGAATTGATGAGGGAAAAGAGGTGAGTGGTGCGTTGAGGTATATGTGGAGTCAAAAAACGTTATCTATGGAGGCAAAGAAGGGAATGTATGAAAGTATAGTAGTACCAACACTCTTATATGGATGTGAAGCTTGGGTGGTAAATGCAGCAGCGAGGAGATGGTTGGAGGCAGTGGAGATGTCCTGTTTAAGGGCAATGTGTGGTGTAAATATTATGCAGAAAATTCGGAGTGTGGAAATTAGGAAAAAGTGTGGAGTTAATAAAAGCATTAGTCAGAGGGCAGAAGAGGGGTTGTTGAGGTGGTTTGGTCATTTAGAGAGAATGGATCAAAGTAGAATGACATGGAAAGCACATAAATCTATAGGGGAAGGAAGGCGGGGTAGGGGTCGTCCTCGAAAGGGTGGGAGAGAGGGGGTAAAGGAGGTTTTGTGGGCGAGGGGCTTGGACTTCCAGCAAGCGTGCGTGAGCGTGTTAGATAGGAATGAATGGAGATGAATGGTACTTGGGACCTGACGATCTGTTGGAGTGTGAGCAGGGTAATATTTAGTGAAGGGATTCAGGGAAACCGGTTATTTTCATATAGTCGGACTTGAGTCCTGGAAATGGGAAGTATAATGCCTGCACTTTAAAGGAGGGGTTTGGGATATTGGCAGTTTGGAGGGATATGTTGTGTATCTTTATATGTATATGCTTCTAAACTGTTGTATTCTGAGCACCTCTGCAAAAACAGTGATAATTTGTGAGTGTGGTGAAAGTGTTGAATGATGATGAAAGTGTTTTCTTTTTGGGTATTTTCTTTCTTTTTTGGGTCACCCTGCCTCGGTGGGAGACGACCGACTTGTTGAAAAAAAAAAATGTAATATATATATAATATATTACATTTTTTTTTTCAACAAGTCGGCCGTCTCCCACCGAGGCAGGGTGACCCAAAAAAGAAAGAAAATACCCAAAAAGAGAATACTTTCATCATCATTCAACACTTTCACCACACTCACACATTATCACTGCTTTTGCAGAGGTGCTCAGAATACAACAGTTTAGAAGCATATTCGTATAAAGATACACAACATATCCCTCCAAACTGCCAATATCCCAAACCCCTCCTTTAAAGTGCAGGCATTGTACTTCCCATTTCCAGGACTCAAGTCCGACTATATGAAAATAACCGGTTTCCCTGAATCCCTTCACTAAATATTACCCTGATCACACTCCAACAGATCGTCAGGTCCCAAGTATCATTCGTCTCCATTCACTCCTATCTAACACGCTCATGCACGCTTGCTGGAAGTCCAAGCCCCTCGCCCACAAAACCTCCTTTACCCCCTCTTTCCAACCCTTTCGAGGACGACCCCTACCCCTCTTTCCTTCCCCTATAGATTTATATGCTTTCAATGTTATTCTACTTTGATCTATTCTCTCTAAATGACCAAACCACCTCAACAACCCCTCTTCTGCCCTCTGACTAATGCTTTTATTAACTCCACACCTTCTCCTAATTTCCACACTCCGAATTTTCTGCATAATATTTACACCACACATTGCCCTTAGACAGGACATCTCCACTGCCTCCAACCGTCTCCTCGCTGCTGCATTTACCACCCAAGCTTCACATCCATATAAGAGTGTTGGTACTACTATACTTTCATACATTCCCTTCTTTGCCTCCATAGATAACGTTTTTTGACTCCACATATACCTCAACGCACCACTCACCTTTTTTCCCTCATCAATTCTATGATTAACCTCATCCTTCATAAATCCATCCGCCGACACGTCAACTCCCAAGTATCTGAAAACATTCACTTCTTCCATACTCCTCCTCCCCAATTTGATATCCATTTTTTCTTTATCTAAATCATTTGACACCCTCATCACCTTACTCTTTTCTATGTTCACTTTCAACATTCTACCTTTACACACATTCTCAAACTCATCCACTAACCTTTGCAATTTTTCTTTAGAATCTCCCATAAGCACAGTATCATCAGCAAAAAGTAACTGTGTCAATTCCCATTTTGAATTTGATTCCCCATAATTTAATCCCACCCCTCTCCCGAACACCCTAGCATTTACTTCTTTTACAACCCCATCTATAAATATATTAAACAACCATGGTGACATTACACATCCCTGTCTAAGACCTACTTTTACCGGGAAGTAGTCTCCCTCTCTTCTACACACCCTAACCTGAGCCTCACTATCCTCATAAAAGCTCTTTACAGCATTTAGTAACTTACCACCTATTCCATAAACTTGCAACATCTGCCACATTGCTCCTCTATCCACTATCATATGCCTTTTCTAAATCCATAAATGCAATAAAAACTTCCCTACCTTTATCTAAATACTGTTCACATATATGCTTCAATGTAAACACTTGATCTACACATCCCCTACCCACTCTGAAGCCTCCTTGCTCATCCGCAATTCTACATTCTGTCTTACCTCTAATTCTTTCAATTATAACCCTACCGTATACTTTTCCTGGTATACTCAGTAAACTTATTCCTCTATAATTTTTACAATCTCTTTTGTCCCCTTTCCCTTTATATAAAGGGACTATACATGCTCTCCGCCAATCCCTAGGTACCTTCCCCTCTTTCATACATTTATTAAACAAAAGTACCAACCACTCCAACACTATATCCCCCCCTGCTTTTAACATTTCTGTCATGATCCCATCAGTTCCAGCTGCTTTACCCCCTTTCATTCTACGTAATGCCTCACGTACCTCCACCACACTTACATTCTGCTCTTCTTCACTCCTAAAAGATGGTATACCTCCCTGACCAGTGCATGAAATTACCGCCTCCCTTTCTTCCTCAACATTTAAAAGTTCCTCAAAATATTCTCGCCGTCTACCTAATACCTCCCTCTCCCCATCTACTAACTCCCCTACTCTGATTTTAACGGACAAATCCATACTTTCCCTAGGCTTTCTTAACTTATTTAACTCACTCCATAATTTTTTCTTATTTTCATTAAAAATTTCTTGACAGTGCCTCTCCCACTCTTTCATCTGCTCTCCTTTTGCACTCTCTCACCACTCTCTTCACCTTTCTTTTACTCTCCATATACTCTGCTCTTCTTATAACACTTCTGCTTTGTAAAAACCTCTCGTAAGCTACCTTTTCTCTTTTATCACACCCTTTACTTCATCATTCCACCAATCACTCCTCTTTCCTCCTGCCCCCACCCTCCTATAACCACAAACTTCTGCCCCACATTCTAATACTGCATTTTTAAAACTATTCCAACCCTCTTCAACCCCCCCCCCACTACTCATCTTTGCACTAGCCCACCTTTCTGCCAATAGTCGCTTATATCTCGCCCGAACTTCCTCCTCCCTTAGTTTATACACTTTCACCTCCCTCTTTCTTGTTGTTGCCACCTTCCTCTTTTCCCATCTACCTCTTACTCTAACTGTAGCTACAACTAAATAATGATCTGATATATCAGTTGCCCCTCTATAAACATGTACATCCTGGAGCCTACCCATCAACCTTTTATCCACCAATACATAATCTAACAAACTACTTTCATTACGTGCTACATCATACCTTGTATATTTATTTATCCTCTTTTTCATAAAATATGTATTACTTATTACCAAATTTCTTTCTACACATAGCTCAATTAAAGGCTCCCCATTTACATTTACCCCTGGCACCCCAAATTTACCTACTACTCCCTCCATAACATTTTTACCCATTTTAGCATTGAAATCCCCAACCACCATTACTCTCACACTTGATTCAAAACTCCCCACGCATTCACTCAACATTTCCCAGAATCTCTCTCTCTCCTCTACACTTCTCTCTTCTCCAGGTGCATACACGCTTATATATATATTTTATATATATATATATATATATATATATATATATATATATATATATATATATATATATATATATATAATATATATATATATCGTGCCTAATAGGTAAAATTGGTCAATTAGCAAGAACTCTTTTAAAGTTAAGTCCTTTATAAAATTTTCTCTTGTAAAAATTAATAATTTTGCACCAAAGACCCTTAGAAAACTTACTTAACCTTATTATAACAAGAGCAATTTAATTTAGCCTAATCCAACTAAATATATTTTAGATATCTAAAAGTTTATAATAATTTAATAATAAACAAACACAATGAAATATATTTTTTCGTTAGGTTCAGAATGATTTTTGCGAAATTATTGTATACACAAATTTTAGCTTGCCTTATTCCGCAAGAAGAGCGTTGCTACTTAAGCCAGAATCGCAAGTTTTACCTATTCGGTACGACATACATTATATATACATGTTCAGCTTCTCACTGATGGAGACTATGGAAGTTAAAACTTACCAACACTGAGGGACTGACCACCTCAAAAGTAACTTCAACACTGAGTAAGTGGACTGACCACCTTGTATTTATATCTCCACTGCTGCTGCTGTCTCTAGCATTTAGGTCACCTCTATAATCGACTGAAGAAGCCTGCTAAGCAGGCGAAACGTTTGAGTAATAAAGATACCCAGATGTTTTACACGTCATACTCATCTATGTAGAACTAACTTCAGAAGGTGAAGCCTTAAACTAGTGGCTTCAAAAGATTGATGTATCAACCACATTTCAAGGTACATGAGTCAACGTTATCGTCCCTGATTAATGGTACTCACGTTCACTAAACCAACACCCTTCTTCTGATGCCAAACAAGACTTGGGCAGCTTTTGGCTGTTGGTGATAGCCTCATGCAGTGCATCTGATGCTCCATAGCCCGGCTAATCTAGAACTAACTTCAAGGAAATGTAAGTTCCCACTTGAATGCAAATAATGGTCTTCTGGTAATATCTGTTATGTATGAAAGTAGGTAGTTAAAAAGTCTTGGTCTGTTCTATGGTCGCCTGCTTTTCACTGGGGGGATTTGGCACCGCATGCCAAAGTTCTTGTTCTAATAGCGAGTGATTTGTGTAAAAATTTACAATAATTCCTCTAGAATTTTTCTGGTGTGAATATTAGTGTCTTTTACTCGTCAACGTCCCAAGAAGTACAGATCAAGGGACTTCAGGTGTTCAAAATGATTTAGGTGTTTGAATTTATACGAGTAGTAGATCTACAATTTCGTCTGCCTTAAACGGGGATGTTAGAGTGCAGCAATATTCCAGCTTAGAGAGAACAAGTGACTTGAAGAGAATCATCACTGGCTTGGCATCTCTTGGTTTGAAGTTTCTAGTTATCCAGCCTATCATTTTCCTCTCCTCTGTGATGATGGCACAGTTGTGATCCTTGAATGCCAGATATTTTGACATTATCAATTATAAATCCCTCACATTGCAGACCTGGAGAGTGTACAAATATCTTTCACGACACACATAAGTACGATAAGGCACATTAACTACTGGTAACGGTTGAAAGTCCTTGATCTGTATTCCCTGGAACGCAGGCGAGAGAGATACATGATAATATACACTTGGAAGGTCCTGGAGGGATAGGTACCAAACCTGCACACCAATATCACTCCCTATGAAAGCAAAAGACTCGGCAGGAAATGTAACATTCCTCAGATGAAAAGCAGGAGCGCCAAGAGTACATTGAGAGACAGCACAATAAGTGTCTGGGGCCCAAGATTGTTCAACTGCCTCCCAGCATACATAACGGGGATTGCCAATAGACCCCTGGCTGTCTTCAAGAAGGCACTGGACAGGCACCTAAAGTCAGTACCTGACCAACCGGGCTGTGGTTCGTACGTCAGTTTGCTTGAGGCGAGCAGTAACAGCCTGGTTGATCAGACCCTGTCCCACCATGAGGCCTGGTGTCAGACCGAGCCGCGGGAGCGATGACCCCCGAAACCCTCTCCAGGTAAACATTAGCATTTCACTCTACTGAGTTTGTTCTATACTCTTCCTCATTTCTTTCCTCATTTTTTTTCCAAAGCGGAATAACTGAAATTTGTCCTCGTTGAACATCAATCAGTTGGCCACTGGAAGACTTGCTTCATGTCAGCTTGGAGGTTTGCTGTGTTTTCAATGGCTGCCGCTCGTGCGGAGTCTCATACGTACGAAACACCTTACGTTTCTGGAGAGTGTTGTGTCTTGGGGAACTGTCACTGTGGCAGCCTCGGATTTCACTCTGGTGACGATTACTCCTTGGGTTATATTACCAGAAAATTAAATATACATCTGCTCACTTTTTTAATTATTCCTTTTGCATTCATTTTGGCGACGATAGCAGCTGATGAAGGCAGCAACTAGTGAAGGCAGCAACTAGTGAAGACTGCAACTGGTGAAGGCAGCAACTGGTGAAGGCAGCAACTGGTGAAGGTAGCAACTAGTGAAGACTGCAACTGGTGAAGGCAGCAACTGGTGAACCCAGCAACTGGTGAGAGCAGAAGCAGAAGTAGCAGCAGTAGAAGCAGCAGAAGCAGCAGTAGCAGAAACAACAGACAGCAGCAAAAAATAGCAGCGGTAAAAACATCAGCAACTGAAGCAGGAGCAGAAGCGGCAGCAGTAGTAGCAGCAGCAGAGGCAGAAGCAGCAGCAGCAGCAACAGCAGCAGAGGCAGAAGAAGCAGCACCAGCAGCAACAGCATCAGAGGCAGAAGCAGCAGCAGCAAGATAAAGAAAAAGAGGAAAAAGAGGAGAAGAAGAGAGGAGAGGAGAGGAAGTCAGCGGGAGTTCAAAAGATCGATATAGACGACCAAGTTGTTGAAGGTACTTACTGCTCACTACCACTATCCTTCACGCCCTCCATCACTCTTCTTCACTTCCATCACTCTTCTCCTTCACTGCCTCCATCACTCTCTCCTCTCCATCCTTCATTTATCTTCTTTCTCCCTACCTCCCTTCTTCCTTGTCTCCATCCTTCCCTCGTTTCTTCTCTGCAGATGGGGCTTAGAGTAACAGCAAAACCCAAAAAGTAACAGTAAACAGTGAAAAAATAGCGTCTACTGTGAAGAATTCTGTTCTCCAAGGCACAGTACTCGCCCTACTCCTCTTTCTTATTCTCATTTCTGACATAGGGACATCAGTTATAGCACTGTATTATCCTCTGTAGAGGATACTAGTATCTATATAAAAGTAGCATCCACAGAAGAGACAGTGAGCCTCCAAGGTGATATAAACCAAGTCTTCCGGTGCACCACTGACAACATTAAGAGATTCATTAAGGGCAAATTTAGTTAGTACGTCACGGAAGGATTGAAGAAATAAAGACTGGAACGGAGTGTGAAGGAAACGCGAATTACTCATTAGATTAGAGCGTAATATTAATGTGAGAGACCTGAGAGTGAATATATCAGAAGTTCTCACCTTCAAGGAGCACAACAATGGTGTTATTGCAACTGCAAGGAAACCGACCAGTTAGATAACTTTCAAAACAAGAGATGCCAAGCCAATAATGACACATTTTAGGTCACTCATTCTCTCTCTAGGCTGGAATATTGTTGTATATTAACGGTCTAATTTACGATAAGCGAAATCGCAAAACTGGAAAATGTAGAGAGATCTTCACAGCTCGTATATATTCAATCAAGCACCAAAATTACTGGAAGCACTTGAAGTCCCTAGAACTGTACTTCTTAGTAAATAGGCGAAAAGATACATGATCTACACCTGGAAGATACTGGAGGAATTGATACCAAACTTGAACAACGAAATAACTGCTTGTGAACACAACAAGCTTGGTAGATGGTGCAGGATACCAGCAGGGAAGCAGCGAGTAAACGGAGACAGAACTCAATAAGAGTAGAGGGATTAGCAACAAAACCTTGGCTGTCTTTAAGAGGAAACTTGACAGATTCCTAAAGTCACTTCCTGCTCAGCCAGACTATATTGCATACGTTGGGCTGTGTGCGGCGGCCACCAACAGTCTGATCAATCAAGCTAGCATTGAGGAGGCCTGGTTTGGGACCAGGCCGCGTGGGCGGTGACCTCTGGAAGTGACTACAAGTAATGTACAGATACAAAGCAGCAACGCTACTAACATCAAAAACATCTTCGAGACGATGCATAGGCATTAAATTACTGACCTCAAGGAGAAATATGAGCAGCACAACTCAAGTGAACATGACAGCAAGAAAATCCTGTCTTTCATAACCACCACGGAGACCTTGAAAGGAAAACAATACGCTGATGTAATCTACACGAATTTTGCAAAGGCTCTGATAAATGCGACCATGAAATGAGGTCACTAGGTGCAGCAGGGAAGGTAGGGAAATGGTTAATTATATTTTAATATAGAGATCGCAAAGAGTGGTAGTAAACAAGAGGGCGTAAAGTCTTAGTAAAATAAAAAGCAGCCCTAGACACGATCCTAGCACCATTATTGTTTCTCATCCTCTTAGCATACAAATAATAACACTATGCAAAGCTTTGTATAGTCTTTTGAGGATACCAAAATAAGTTTGAAAGTCACTTCAGTAAACAGCAAAGAAACATTAAAACAGATATCAGCAGTTTTCTAATGGGCAGATGAAAATATCATGTTTAATGGTGATAAATATCAACAGCATAGATAATGAACATCAAAATGGTATACAATACCGACAGGTTGTTAGGTAAGACACATATGCAACAGTTAGACAACTTTATTCCGAAACGTTTTGTCTAACTGTTGCATATGTGTCTTACCTAACAACCTGTCGGTATTGTATACCATTTTGATGTTCATCTTGTCAGACACTGCAACACATGGCATCTTGGTACAGAAAACACCTCGGACAAGCTTTTCTGGATCTGAGAGGGACATGACCTCTCAGTGGCTACATTCTCATTACTACTACTACTACCCTGCACCTCTCCTTCCGACAGTATTTAAGTCTCCGCACTGTCGCTTGATCTTCAGATAGTTCCTGACTATGGAACTGAACTTCTCCAGGCCGAGGGACTGACAACCTCAAATTCTACGACTACAAGGGTGATGGACTGATTACATCGTCTTCACATCTCTACTGTTCCTGCCTACTTTCTGTATTCGACTAAAGAAGCCTACTGTGTAGGCGAAACGTTTCGGAATAAAGTTGTCTAACTGTTGCATATGTGTCTTACCTAACAGCATAGATAATACTTGAACGAAGTGAACACCAGCACAGTACACTGACAACAGTCAACAAAATTACTGAAAAAGAGCACACGAGGAGAATTCTGTGATGAAACCACTGATGAATGTGACCCCAACAAGAACATATCAACTGTTTTTGAACAGCCTTAATTCTGACTGTTTCTTGCGATGATGGGTTCCAGGAGAGATAACAGATCTGGAAAATATACAGAGCTCTTATACTGCTTGCACTGAATCAGTGAAACTTTTAAACTACTGTGAACACCTCAGTACTGTTGAAGGCGCCTTGAACAGTTGAAAATTGACTGTTTTAGTGCAACTGCTCACAGAAAGTGTCCGTTTTCTGTTCTCTCGATAGAATTTTTTTTATCCACTTTTACATTCATAGTTTTCCTAACTTAATCTAACTGAAACAAACCTGACTTAATCTAACCTAGAAATGTGCTGTAAATTGTATGTGAAGAAGTGACATAGATGATAGACGAGTTGAATATAAACTGGATAGAGAGTCGAGGGCCTGCTCAGTAACCTCCGCACTGCTATAACAACTGATTCAGGTGAAAGACATGGCAGAAAGTTTGGAATAAATCCAGTGAAGAGTAGGAGTGTCATGAGTGAAGTTAAGAAATATTGTCAGGGCTCCAAGACTCTTCAACATGTTAACAACAGATATCAGAAATATTGGTGGAAAAATGAAAGAAATTTACAAGCTGCTGCACATCTTCTCTTCATTTATCCCTTCATAATTTTTCATCCCTCCCTTCTTTCTATCCCTCTTTCTCCATCCCTCCCTTCTTTCTATCCCTCTTTCTCCATCCCTCCCCTCTTTCTATCCCTCTTTCTCCATCCCTTCCCTCTTTCTCCATCCCGCCTTTCTCTCTGTCCCTCTTTCTCCATCCCTCCCCTCTTTCTATCCCTCTTTCTCCATCCCTCCCCTCTTTCTCCATCCTGCCCTCTTTCTGTCCCTCTTTCTCCATCCCTCCCTTCTTTATATTCCTCTTTCTCCATCCCGCCCTTCTTTCTGTTCCTCTTTCTCCATCCCTCCCTTCTTTCTGTCCCTGTTTCTCCATCCCTCCCTTCTTTTTGTCCCTGCTTCTCCATCCCTCCCTTCTTTGTCCCTGTTTCTTCATCCCTCTTTCTCTATCCCTCCCTTCTTTCTATCCCTCTTTCTCCATCTCTCCCTTCTTTATATTATTTTTTTTTTTTACACAGGGATTGACAAGGTTAGGTTAAGGATCCCTAGCTTTATTGAGAAGCTATTTACAGGTTAAGGATTCCTAACTTTATTGGGAAGCTATTTACAGGTTAAGGATTCCTAACTTTATTGGGAAGCTATTTACAGGTTAAGGATTCCTAGCTTTATTGAGAAGCTATTTACAGGTTAAGGATTCCTAACTTTATTGGCAAGCTAAGAGCTGTTACCTACACCAGCTCATCTGAAAGCATTTTTATTTTTATGAGACATACAAGTAGGGAACAGGATGAAGTTGGAGCCATCTGTGGGTCAGCATTTTCATTTGATCAACTGACTATCTCGTTCACATCATTATGCTGTACGAATGTGTTCCATACTCGAGTCATCCTGGGTATATATGATCTCAGATGGAGTGATGTTCTTGAGAAGGGTACAGCCAGAGTGAAGTTGCTGCTTTCTGCCCGTCTTGTGGCATAAAAGCTTGTTTCACGCTGTCCTCGAAGTGGATCCAAGTGTGGTACTTTGACAATATTGGCCTTGTACATAACAGTAAGGCCACCCACATCCCTCCTGTGTTGAAGGCTCTGCTGAAATGACAGATCTATCCAGGATGGGTCCAGGCGAGAGATGAGACGTCTTGCTCTGTTCTCTACTCTGTCAAGCAGTCGCAGATGAGAGGGGGGGGGGCAGGCAAACCAAGAAAGTGGAGCATACTCAAGGTGTGAGCATACTTGTGCCTCGTACAGAATCTTGCAACCCCTACTGTCAAGCAGATGCGAGATACGGCGAAGTGGTGTAAGCTTCCTGGCTGCCTTGTTTGCAAGATTTACAACGTGGTTCTTCATGGTTAGTTTGGAGTCAAATTTCACACCAAGGATATCAACTTCTTCCCCAGGTACCAACACCCTCCCATTCATCCTTACTACTGCACCAGCATTACCATCATGGTGCCTAGAAACCATCATCATTTGTGTTTCCTCAGGTGCAAATGTTACTTGCCATCTATTTCCCAAAGCTGATACAGCTCTTAGCTGGTGATTGATGTAGCTTAGAGAAGCTGGCATTTCTTCTCTTGGATAAGTGAATGTCAGTGTACAGTCGTCTGCATATGCATGGGATTCTGGGATGAGATGAAGAAGGTCGTTGAAGTAGACATTCCATAACAATGGTCCCAGCACGCTTCCTTGTGGAACACTTGCCCCAATAGGATGTCTTGCTGATTCCGTTCCATTGAGAATTACCCTTAGAGATCTACCATGAAGGTAATCACTGAGGAGACATAGCGTAGAGCTCTTTCTCCATCCCTCCCTTCTTTCTGTCCCTGTTTCTCCATCCCTCCCTTCTTTGTGTCCCTGTTTCTCCAGCCCTCCCTTCTTTCTGTCCCTGTTTCTCCATCCCTCCCTTCTTTGTCCCTGTTTCTCCATCCCTCCATTCTTTCTGTCCCTGTTTCTCCATCCCTCCCTTCTTTCTGTCCCTCTTTCCACATCCCTCTTTCTCCATCCCTCACTTCTTTCTATTCCTTTCTCCATCCCTCCTTTTTTTCTGCATCCCTCCCTTCTTTCTGTCTCTCTCTCTCTTCATCCCTCCCTCCTTTCTATCCCTCTTTCTCCATCCCTCCCTTCTTTCTGTCCGTTTCTCCATCCCTCCCTTCTTTCTATCCCTCTTTCTCCATCCCTCCCTTCTTTCTATCCCTCTTTCCCCATCCCTCCCTTCTTTCTGTCCCTGTTTCTCCATCCCTCCCTTCTTTCTGTCCCTCTTTCTCCATCCCTCCTTTCTTTGTTCCTTTTTCTCCATCCCTCCTTTCTTTTCCTCTTTCTCCATCCCTCCCTTCTTTCTATCCCTCTTTCTCCATCTCTCGCCCTTTCTTCTCAATCCCTCGCTGCTTTCTTCTCTCCATTCCTCGCTCCGTGTTATTTTCCTTGCGGTTGTGATATCAATGTTGTGATCCTGCAATGTTTGATCTTCTGACGTCGTCACTTCTAAGTGTATCTTCTGAATAATTTTTGTATTATACTCCGGTCCATTTATTAAATTTTCCGTACCAGAGTAAGTTAAATTTGTCCTCGTTAAACATTACATTGTTTTATGCAGCCACTAGAAGTCTTGGTTTATTTCAACTTGAACTTTTGCTATCTTCACGATGCCAGTCTTAATAATCTAGTATCGTCCATGAAGGATGGTAGAAGGCAGCGATTTGTAGATTTGTTTGAAGATACGAAAATGAGAAGTAGATTACTGAGGAGAGTATTGTATTATGAGGGTGTGGGGGCGAGAGGGCCACCGCAGCAACAGCCTGGTTAACCAGGTAAGCACCAGACAAGCCTGGCCCAGGGCCTGATCTGGGAGTAGAACAACTTTAAATATATATCAAAGGCAAAAGTTTTTTTTTTCCTGTTGCAACCCCTGGTAATGATAGTTTTTTGTTTTTTAATTTTGTGGGATATAGATTTGCAGAAGTCTGAGCCTGGGAAGAGTTCATGGGCATTCTGTCAAGGCTTCTTTGAAGTCCGTTGAGTTAGCAGTGTGTCGAAAATACTGTCAGAGTTTGACATTAAATTTATATACAATTCATGTTGGCTGTTAATGTTTAATGTGCTCACTGAACACAAGAGTCGTACTGTCTACCTGGAGGTTATTCCGGGGATCAACGCCCCCGTGGCCCGGTCCACGACCAGGCCTCCCGGTGGATCAGGGCCTGATCAACCAGGATGTTACTGCTGGCCTCACGTAGTCCAACGTACGAACCACAGCCCGGCTGATCCGGCACCGACTTTAGGTATCTGTCCAGCTCTCTCTTGAAGGCAGCCAGGGACCTATTGGTAATTCCCCTTATGCTTGGTGGGAGGCTGTTGAACAGTCTTGGGCCCCGGACACTTAGTGTTTTCTCTTAGTGTACCAATGGCGCCCCTACTTTTAATTGGGGGTATTTTGCATCGCCTGCCCAGTCTTTTACTTTCGTAGGGTGTGGTTTCTGTGTGCAGATTCGGGACCATTCCTTCTAGGATTTTCCAAGTGTAGATTATGATATCTATCTCTCCCCTGCGTTCCAACGAGTACAAGTCAAGTGCTTCCAAGCGTTCCCAGTAGTTAAGGTGCTTGACAGAACTTATACGTGCAGTAAAGGTTCACTGGACACACTCTAGATCTGCAATTTCACCTGCTTTGAACGGAGATGTTAATGTACAGCAGTATTCCACCCTAGAGAGAACAAGTGATATGAAAAGGATCATCATTGGCTTGGCATCTCTCGTTTTGAACTTTCTCATTATCCATCCTATCATTTTCTTTGCACTTGTGATCGTGGCACTGTTGTGATCCTTGAAAGAGAGATTCTCAGACACTACCACTCCCAGGACCCTTACATTATTTTTCCGCTCTATTGTATGGCCGGAGTCAATAGTATACTTTGTTCTAGTTATTATCTCCTTCAGTTTTCCAGAACGGAGTAGTTGGAATTTGTCCTCATTAAATATATTGTTTTCCGCTGCCCATTGGAAAACTTGGTTTATATCTTCTTGGAGGTTAACCGTCCTCAATAGATGACAGCTTCATGCAGATCCTAGTATCGTCTGCAAAGGATGATACGGTGCTGTGGATTACATCTCTGTCTATGTCTAATATAAGGATGAGGAACAGGATGGGAGCGAGTACTGTGCCTTGTGGAACAGAGCTCTTCACTATGGCAGCCTCCGATTTAACTCTGTTGACCACTACTCTTTGTGTTCGATTGGTTAGGAAGTTGAAGATCCATCTCCCCACTTTGCCAGTTATTCCTTTAGCACGTATTTTGTGCGCTATTACGCCATGATCGCACTTGTCTAACGCTTTTGCAAAGTACATGTATATTACATCTGCATTCTATTTTTCTTCCAGTGCATCCAAGGCCATATCATAGTGATCCAGTAGTTGTGAGAGGCATGAGCGACCTGCTCTGAACCCAATATTCTTGTCAACCACTGATATTTTACTGAATGTATTGGTGGTAGTATCGTAGGGGTTCTTAAATGGAGATATCGAGGGTTGAAGGTAGACACACTTGTTGGATGGTTACGATATATTGTCAGACTGAGATGATGGGAACTGGAGCCCAGTGCCTTGCCTGTCTTCGCCTGGGTGTCTACGCCGAGTGAGACAGGGGCAGAGGTACGAGCGTACACATGCGCATCCCGTGACGTCACACAAAGTCACAGGCCTACAAGGGATCTCCTATCTAAAGCACATGGATGATACTAATATGCTATGCTATATAACTCAGGGATCAGCAACTGTGCTGACAGCTCGGTCATGTTACGTATGTCGTCTCGACATACACTACTATCTATAGGCTGAAACAGGCAGGTGGATCTGGGCTGATTCTATACAATAACAAATTCATATATAACTTAGAACTAATGGATGGTATCATAATGGATGTTACAACATGAGTTTTACGTAATGGGTGTTAACGTAATGAGTTTTAACGTAATGCATTACAAACTATAAGAACAAATCATTGTACAATATGGGTGGAATTGATCGATCGATCTGTATTCAAGTACTCTACGGATTCTGAGGAAGAATAAATATGTATATACAAGGTGAAATTAACAGCAAAGGCATCTGGTGCACTCAGACTATTACTGTCAAATTCTCAGAATACGGAGGGAACGTGAACACAAAAATTTCTGACAACTGATCAGCTAATAACAAAACACACAGTTGATAATTTCATTCATCTTGGACATCTAATTATACAGGCTATTTACACTTAAACCCAGTTCTGCGAGGGTAAGGTTTTGTTGCTGCTGTCCTCTGCACACGTGATCGTAGAATTGCGCTTACATCGATGAGACACACACACAGGAGGCTTTTAACGGTGGCGCGAAAACACACTCTAGCTCTTGACCCCCTATGTGGTCCTTAAAATATGGTGCTACAACCCTTAGTAGTGCACCAAAACACTGAAGAAGTTAGGTGAGTGGGTAATGGCTGAGTGAGGTGTCTGAGGCTGCGTGGTGAGTGTAGTTGGGTTTGTGGGTTAACAGGGCTGAGACCGGCAATGGTGCGACACACGTGGTCGTGGGTGGCTGGGTCTATGGGTTGAACGGCGTAAGCCCCACTGAGGACAGCCACACTGCCGCGAAGATAATTCTAAGCCGACTGGCTTAAAAACAACCCACAAAATACCACAACACCACAAGGATGAAAAAGAACACTCAGAATTGCTTGGAGCTTGAATCACAAGCGATGAAGACTACTCGCGTGGCTTGCTTGAGTACTGGGGTAAGACACCTGGGTTAGTTGCTAGCTGGCTTATCTTAACCCTTCACACAGAATAGCTTGATAACTTCACACGATGAGCACAGCAGAGGTGGAAGCTGGCTTGGCAGGCAAAAGAATTGGATGGGCTAGGCTAGGCTGGACTAGGACTCTGTTGTTCTGGCTCCCCTACCACAGACTGGAAGCTGGCTTATTTTGCAAACTCGGGTCAACCCCTCGGGAGTGATGCAAATAAGCAGATAAACACTAATACAAAGAGACTGACCAGTGGATGGTGTAGAAGCTGGTAGGAGCTTGGGCGGGAGAACTGGCTTGAGGTAGCTGGCTGGCGTTAACCTCGGTAGACCTACTCACAAGATGGCCGGCTCAGTCGAAATTTATCTCCAGAAATCGCTGTAATCGTCAGAATTACAGGCCCTCCGTTGCCACCATTTATCGTAGGGGTTCTTAAATGGAGATATCGAGGGTTGAAGGTAGACACACTTGTTGGATGGTTACGATATATTGTCAGACTGAGATGATGGGAACTGGAGCCCAGTGCCTTGCCTGTCTTCGCCTGGGTGTCTACGCCGAGTGAGACCGGGGCAGAGGTACGAGCATACACATGTGCATCCCGTGACGTCACACAAAGTTACAGGCCTACAAGGGATCTCCTATCTAAAGCACATGGATGATACTAATATGCTATGCTATATAACTCAGGGATCAGCAACTATGCTGACAGTAGAGAACAATCAGACAGGGAGTGATAAGGTATCCTCTTAATTAAACGTGTTGCATTCTGGCAGGATTGTTGGTCTTTGCCTCCTGTTTCATGACCATGTACAGTGAGATGACATCTCACTTTCATAATTTTCTGCATACTTTCGCTATACACGTGTTTACTTTTCTATGTTTGATAATAGTTCTTAGTCCTGAAATATTTCCTCTCCCATTTAGTGGGCTTGGTGCCAGATGGGGCTGGTGGGGCGGTGATTCAAGAAACTATTAACTAATTGTGAAAAACAGCGTCAGTGAGCCGAGAACTTTGTAAAGCTTGGAATGTTAGATGGACGGGTAAATGAACGGGTGTGACTGGGAGCTTCCTAGCATGAGCCAGTAGGCCTACTGTAGTTCTCTGCTCTTCTTATGAATTACTAGAGGTGGATTTGTGCTCCTGCCAGCGCACCATGGTGAACAGAGCGTGTGCTGGCATTGTTTATGTCGCTCAACCCCCCCCCCCCTACAAGGGCAGTCAGCGCGGCGGGGTGGCAGGCCCCTACTATTGTTTACAAGCAACCCTCCCCCTCCCCAGCCATTTTCCCTCCCTTCCCCGTCCCCGGTGTCATTCACTGGGCTCTCCCTCATCACTTTCTCCACTACTGGTGCTCCATCTGGCATCTCTTTCTCCTCTTTCACCAAGTCTTTCTCAGAGGATTGTTTAGAGTTTTCCATTTATCTTGATCACTCATCATCAGTTTTCCACCCATACCCTCGTCTCATTATTTTCCCCTTTTCCTTGTCTCCCATTATTAACCGTACTTGCTTCCTCTCACCGGTCATTATCGCCCTCCTTTTATGTGTCCCTTCTGCCTCCCTCCTTTCCTCTCTCCTCTTTCATTTTGTCCTACGTTTCGATATTTGCTGTTATATTTCCTTGAATATCATCCTCCCTGTCTCCCTGCCTGTCTCCCTGCGTCTGTTCCCCCACCCTGCCTCTACGCCTTCCTCCTGGCCATTCACCAGCTCTACACTCACAAATATACTACCTAGTTCCCTCCCTCAAAAAGTTCCTCCCTCACACGCGCCTTCAGCATTCTGTGGAGAGAGAGCATGGACACAGGGGTCATCCCAAAGACACTTAAAACAACAGACATAGCCTCATTCCACAAAGGTGGTAGTAAAGCAACAGCAAAGAATTACAGACCAATAACGCTAATGTCCCATATAAAAATCTTTTGAAGTGTTCTAAGAAGGAGGATTGCCACCCATCTAGATATCCATCAGTTACACAACCCAGGGAAAAAAAAACTCTTAACTGCCTGCAGTAACCTATCACTTGTTTCATATATTTGCAACATCTGCCACATTGCTTCCCAATCCACCCTATCATATACCTTTTCCAAGTCCCTAAATGCAACAAAAAATCACTTTACCCTTATTTAAATACTGCTTACTTATATGGTCTATACATCACTTACCCTTCCTAAAGTCTCCTTGTTTATCTACAGTTCTGCTCTCCGTTGTACTTTTAATTCTTCAATAATTACTATACACCTTACTAGGTATATTAAACAGGCTTATTCCCCTATAATTCTTATACTCTCTTTTGTATCCTTTGTTTATATACAGAGGAACTATTTATGCTCTCTGCTGGTCCCTAGGTACTTTCCTCTTTTATTCATTTATTAAATAAAAACATCAACTATTCATAAATTATATCCCCACCTGCTTTTAACATTGTCTTGATCCCATCAATCCCAGCTGCTTTACCCCCCTTTCATTGTATCCACAGCCTCACACACCTCCCCCACACACATCTTGCTCTTCCTCACTCCTACAATGCACGTAATCGCAGCTTCCCTCTTCATCAACATTTAACAGTTCCTTAAAATATTTCCTCCGTGTTCCCGATACTTCTAAGTCTCGTCTCCTGTTTTTAACTGTCAAATCCATTCGTTCCCTAGGCTTCCTCAACTTATTAATCTCACCCCAAAACTGATGGTAGTAACATTAATGTTGGTATTAACATTAAACATTAATGTTAATACCAACTGAAATGAAAAAAAATGCATAATTTTATTTGTAGAGTTTGTACTTGTTTTGTGAGTTAGCCATTTCGTACTTATTTTTGTTATTAATGTGAACGTTGACAAGTGATTTTTGTAAATAAATAGTCTGTTGATCAGTTTAATTGTTAAGAGTTATCAAATAATATTACAGGAACACAAAGTGGAACACTGTGTTGCTTGACATAACACGTGAGATATTTGCTTCTGCCATGTTATAAATTAAAGTTAAGAACACTATTGTTCAGTTTGTGGCAGTAACCACTTGATTTACTTTATTTAGTTGTGTTATTAGTGAACACACTGGCTGACACGGGAGTTAACAATTAACACGGTGAACACACTGGCTGACACGGGAGTTAACAATTAACACGGTGAACACACTGGCTGACACGGGAGTTAACAATTAACACGGTGAACACACTGGCTGACACGGGAGTTAACAATTAACACGGTGAACACACTGGCTGACAAGGGAGTTAACAATTAACACGGTGAACACACTGGCTGACATGGCAGTCTACTTGTCTGGAGTCTACTTGGAGGCTATTCCGGGGATCAACGCCCCAAAGACCCGGTCCACGCTCAGGCTTCCCGGTGGATCAGGGCCTGATCAACCAGGCTGTTACTGCTGTCCGCACGTAGACTAACGTACGAACCACAGTCCGGCTGATCCGGCACCGACTAAGTGTCTGTCCAGCTCCCTCTTGAAAGCAGCCAGGGGCCTATTGGTAATTCCCCTTATGGCTGGTGGGAGGTTGTTGAACAGTCTTGGGGCCCCAGACACTTAGTGTTTTCTCTTAGTGTACCAATGGCGCCCCTACTTTTCATTGGGGGTATTTTGCACCGCATGCACAGTCTTACTTTCGTAGGGAGTTATTTCTGTGTGAAGATTAGGGACCATTCCTTCTAGGTTTTTCCAGGTGTAGATTATATCTCTCTCTCCTGCGTTCCAGCGAGTACAAGTCTAGTGCTTCCAAGTGTTCCCAGTAGTTAAAGTGTTTGATGGAACTTGTATGTGCAACAAAGGTTCTCTGTGAAGTCTCTAGATCTGCAATTTCACCTGCTTTGAATGGGTATGCTAATGTACAGCAGTATTCCAGCCTGGGAGCTAACACTGTTAACAGAGTGGCTGACATATGATGTTAACAGACTATGGCATCTTGCAATAAATCCTTCACGTATTTAAAGCAAAGTTGAAGAGGTTAAAAAAGATAAACTTCATTCAGGAAATCATCAGATGATTTTTACAGATATAAGTATACGCTTGTAGAGTAGTTTACCTGGAGAGAGTTCCGGGGGTCAACGCCCCCGCGGCCCGGTCTGTGACCAGGCCTCCTGGTGGATCAGAGCCTGATCAACCATGTGAGAGCACATAACTGGTAGGGGGTATAAAGGCAATATGTAGATATAACTTAGGATAATTCAATAAAATTAACGAGTGTGGCATTATTTCTAGCGAGGACATTAGAAAGACAAGGAATGGTTATTACCATTGGTTGGTTATACCAAGACGAGAGATCTCTTGTCTTGTTCCCTGGAGTTGAAGGATCAGTGTGGGTTGTGGATGTATGATAGACGGCTGCAGTGACCACACTCGCGGATGAGGACCCACCTGTGAAGGTAGGGAAAGATGATTTGTGATACTGGGGTTTAAAGTTTGCGATGAATTAGTATTTGTACGAATGTGTGTATGTTTGAAAGCGTTTGTACAATCCCCTAGTGCGTTTGTAAGTGTATGATCGTGTTAACATGTGCCTGTGTTCTCCCTAATGCTTGCAGGCAGACTTACTTCAAGAAACATAGTGAAGGATGAGTAACAATGTTCTTGCACGTAAAAAAGTAAACCTGGGTAGCTGCTTCAATTTCATTTGACTCCAAGTGAGTTTACTTTTTAATGTGTCTTGTCAGACATACTAAGAGACTCTGCACGCACACCTAAATGTCACCCATCTCTGTATAAACTTGTATCATGATGAAATAAATCATCTGAATCTGAATTAAAGAACCTACCTACCAGGATAGGTACTATAATTCAGGGTAGTGATGGCCCAGTGACCCAGGCTCAGACCAGACATCATAATTCCTGCTCTCATCACTCATGCTATTTGGTGCTAGCATACATGCAGGCCATCCCTGCCTGAAATACTTTTAGAATAACTCTCTCTTACTAAAAGACACTCCGCATTGAACTGTCAAATTACAACTCAAAGGTGAAAAGGGAGGGGAAGGAAATTACAAGAAGAATAAGAAGAAGCAGAAGCAGCAGCAGCAGCAGAAGAAGAAGCAGCAGAAGAAGCAGAAGCAGCAGAAGAAGCAGGAGTAGAAGAAGCAGAAGCAGAAACAGAATAAGAAGAAGAAGCAGCAGCAGTAGAAGCAGCAGAAGCAGAAGCAGAAACAGAAGAAGAAGCAGCAGCAGCAGTAGAAGCAGCAGAAGAAGCAGAAGAGGCAGAAGAAGCAGAAGCAGCAGAAGAAGCAGAAGCAGCAGAAGCAGGAGAAGAAGCAGAAGCAGAAGCAGCAGCAGCAGCAGAAACAGAAGCAGGAGAAGCAGAAGAAAAAGCAGAAGCAGCAGAAGAAGCAGAAGAAGCAGAAGCAGCAGAAGAAGCAGAAGAAGAAGCAGAAGAAGCAGCAGAAGCAGAAGAAGCAGAAGCAGCAGAAGAAGCAGAAGCAGAAGCAGAAGAAGCAGAAGCAGCAGCAGAAGCAGAAGCAGAAGAAGCAGAAGCAGAAGAAGCAGCAGAAGCAGAAGAAGCAGCAGAAGCAGAAGAAGCAGCAGAAGCAGAAGAAGCAGAAGCAGAAGAAGCAGAAGCAGAAGAAGCAGAAGAAGCAGCAGAAGCAGAAGCAGAAGAAGAAGCAGAAGCAGCAGAAGAAGCAGAAGAAGCAGCAGAAGCAGAAGAAGAAGCAGCAGAAGCAGAAGAAGCAGAAGCAGAAGCAGCAGAAGAAGCAGCAGCAGAAGAAGCAGAAGCAGAAGAAGAAGCAGCAGAAGCAGAAGAAGCAGAAGCAGCAGAAGCAGAAGCAGCAGAAGAAGCAGCAGCAGAAGCAGAAGCAGCAGCAGAAGCAGCAGAAGCAGAAGAAGAAGAAGCAGAAGCAGCAGAAGCAAAAGAAGCAGAAGAATAAGCAGAAGAAGCAGCAGAAGAAGAAGAAGCAGCAGCAGAAGAAGAAGAAGAAGCAGAAGAAGAAACAGCAGCAGAAGAATAAGCAGAAGAAGCAGAAGAAAAAGCAGAAGAAGCAGAAAGAGAAGAAGCAGAAGAAGAAGCAGAAGAAAAAGCAGAAGCAGAAGAAAAAGCAGAAGCAGAAGAAACAGCAGAAGAAAAAGCAGAAGCAGAAGAAACGCATTAGCAGCAGCAGCAGCAGCAGCGCTGTTGAGCTGTCTACTGTGTTGTGGAGCTGTCTACTGTGTTGTGGAGCTGTCTGTGGTGTGGTGGAGCTGTCTGTGGTGTGGTGGAGCTGTCTGTGGTGTGGAGCTATTTCCTGTATTGTGGAGCTGTCTGCTGTGTTGTGGAGCTGTCTGTGGTGTGGTGGAGCTGTCTGTGGTGTGGTGGAGCTGTCTGTGTTGTGGAGCTATTTGCTGTATTGTGGAGCTGTCTGCTGTGTTGTGGAGCTGTCTGCTGTGTTGTGGAGCTGTCTGTGTTGTGGAGCTATTTGCTGTATTGTGGAGCTGTCTGCTGTGTTGTGGAGCTGTCTGCTGTGTTGTGGAGCTGTCTGCTGTGTTGTGGAGCTGTCTGCTGTGTTGTGGAGCTGTCTGTCGAGTTGTGGAGCTGTCTGGTGTGTTGTGGAGCTGTTTGTGGTGTTGTGGAGCTGTCTGTCGAGTTGTGGAGCTGTCTGCTGTGTTGTGGAGCTGTTTGTGGTGTTGTGGAGCTGTCTACACTGTTATGGAGCTGTCTACACTGCTGTGGAACTGTCTACACTATTGTGAAGCTGTCTACACTATTGTGGAGCTGTCTACACTATTGTGGAGCTGTCTACACTTGTTGAGCTGTCGACAATGTTGTGGCGCTGTCTACACTGCTGTGGAACTGTCTACACTGTTGTGGAGCTGTCTGTACTGTTGTGGAGCTGTCTACACTGTTGTGCTGCTGTCTGTACTGTTGTGGAACTGTCTACACTGTTGTGGAGCTGTCTACACTGTTGTGGAGCTGTCTACACTGTTGGGGTGCTGTTTGAACTGGGTTGTTTGTGAGTGGGTAATGAGGGGTGCCGGTTGTGGGTGGGTATTGGAAGGGTGAGAGTTGGTTGTGGGGTGTTGTGGGTGGGCGGGTGGTGGTTGTGAGTGGGGGGTTTGCAGGTGGATGGGTGGTACTGGGTGGAAGGGTGCTGGAATTGTGGGTGGGGGTGATGGTTGCAGTTAGGTGGGTGGTAGCTGTGGGAGTTGGTGGGTGTAGGGTTGTGGGAATCAGGGTGTGGGTTAGTGGGAGGTTGGGCGGTGGTGGTGTATTGATCCCTGCCTCCCTTCCCTACCCTCCCTCCTTCCATTCTCTCCCTGCCTCCTTTCCCTCCCTGTCTCCCTTTCCTCCCTCCCTTCCCTCCCTGCCTCCCTTCCCCCTCTCCCTGCCTCCCTCCCTTCCCTCCATCCCTGCCTTTCTTCTTTCTCTCTCTTCACTTTCTCTCCCTCCCTTCTCCTTTCCGTCCCTCCCTGCTTCTTCCCCTTCCCTAGCTCCCTCCCTTCCCTACCTCCCTCCCTCTCTTCCATGCCTCCCTTCCATTTCTCCTTTCCCTCCTCGCTCCTTTCACTCTGTTTCCTTCATTTCCCTCCTTTACCTCCATGAGGGATAATGTCTGAAGATCTCACCTTCACAGATCACATCAGTGTCACTATCACACCCGTAAGGAAAATGATCGGCTAGACAACTAGAGTCTTCAAACAGTAAGTGCCAAGCCAATGATGATACTCAGTAAGTCACTTGATATCTCTAGGCTGGGACACTGCTGTTTAAGGCAGGTTCATACACTGACGGTGAAAAAGAAATCTGTGAAATTCCGAAAGACCAATATGAATCAGTCTTCAGCAACCCACTAAATAAAAACAAGAAATTTGTTTCATTACCCTGGCACAAACATTAACCCTGGAGAATCAAAAAGAAAAAGTAAACATACCCACCCATGCAGCACCTGGACTAGATTTGTAGAGTTCCTATAAAGAAGTACAAAATACCAGTAGCAGGAACACTCAGCATAACAATTACAGACCAGTAGTCATAACGTCCTACATCATAAAAGTCTTCCAAGGAGTAATAAGATGCCAAATTACAAATTTCATTGAACAGTACAATCTGTACAGCTAAAACCAGCACAGTTTTAGAGCTGGAAGGTCATGCTTTTTAACTGCTAAACCACTGTGGCAGAATTAATGAAGCATTGAAAAATTAAAAGATGGATGTGGTCTACCCAGAATCTACCTTGAGGGTATTCCTAGGGTCAACGTCCTCTTGGCCTAATCGCAGATCAAGCTTTCCAGTGGATGGCCTCATCAACCAAGGTGCTGGTGTTAGCCTCACAAAATCCAACCATAGGCAGCACAGCCCGGCTGATCAGGCACTAACCTGAGAATCTTTTCCAGTTTTTTTTCTTAAAGACAGCCAGGAGTTTGTTGGTAATCCCCGTGATGTATAAAGGGAGGATGTTGAAAAGTCTTGGTCTTGTCACACTTACTGAGCTTTTCCTTAGTGTACTCGTTGCGTCCCTACGTTTCAGTGGAGGCATCTTGCACCATCTGTCAAGCCTCTTGCACGAGATCTTGCAAGCGCATTTGACAAATGGGATCATAGTGTGAATGCACACAAAATGAGGGCAAATGGATATTAAACTTTTTAAAAGACAGAACACAAATAGTGCAGTAAATAGCGCAAAATCTAGCATTAGCGAAGTAAAAAAGCTCAGTACCCTAGGGTACAGTCCTGGCACCTTTACCGTTTCATATTCTTATAGCAAACATATATAAAAAAAACCGTCACAGTTTCGTATCATTTGCGGATAAGACAATAAACATGAAAAATCACCTGGGCAGAAGAAACAAAAAAAAAAATGCAAAAAGATACGAGGAAAGTCTTCCAGTAAAGAGTGGAGAACAATATGACGTCCAGTAGCCGTTAGTTCCAACTAATTAGATATAGAAAAAATGAAGAACTCAAAAGGGACATTTTTTTTTTACACAGGGTTTGACAAGGTTAGGTTAAGGATTCCTAGCTTTATTGACAAGCTATTTACAGGTTAAGGATTCCTAACTTTATTGGCAAGCTAAGAGCTGTTACCTACATCAGCTCATTTGAAAGCATTTTTATTGTTATGAGACATACAAGTAGGGAACAGGATGAAGTTGGAGCCATCTGTGGGTCAGCATTTTCATTTGATCAACTGACTTTATCTCGTTGACATCATTATGCTGTACGAATGTGTTCCATACTCGAGTCATCCTGGGTATATATGATCTCAGATGGAGTGATGTTCTGGAGAAGGGTACAGCCAGAGTGAAGTTGCTACTTTCTGCCCGTCTTGTGGCATAAAAGCTTGTTTCACGCTGTCCTCGAAGTGGATCCAAGTGTGGTACTTTGACAATATTGGCCTTGTACGTAACAGTAAGGCCACCCACATCCCTCCTGTGTTGAAGGTTCTGCTGAAATGACAGGTCTATCCAAGATGGGTCCAGGCGAGAGATGAGACGTCTTGCTCTGTTCTCTACTTTTTCAAGCAGTCGCAGATGAGAGGGGGGGGGGCAGGCAAACAAAGAAAGTGGAGCATACTCAAGGTGTGAACGTACTTGTGCCTCGTACAGAATCTTGCAACCCCTACTGTCAAGCAAATGCGAGATACGGCGAAGTGCTGTAAGCTTCCTGGCTGCCTTGTTTGCAAGATTTATAACATGGTTCTTCATGGTTAGTTTGGAGTCAAATTTCACCCCAAGGATATCAACTTCTTCTCCAGGTGCCAACACCCTCCCATTCATCCTTACTACTGCACCAGCATTACCATCATGGTGCCTAGAGACGATCATCACTTGCGTTTTCTCAGGTGCAAATGTTACTTGCCATCTATTTCCCCAAGCTGATATAGCTCTTAACTGGTGATTGATGTAGCTTAGAGCAGCTGGCATTTCTTCTCTTGGATAAGTGAATGTCAGTGTATAGTCGTCTGCATATGCATGTGATTCTGGGATGAGATGAAGGAGGTCGTTGAAGTAGACATTCCATAACAATGGTCCCAGCACGCTTCCTTGTGGAACACTTGCCCCAATAGGATGTTTTGCTGATTCCGTTCCATTGAGAACTACACTTAGGGATCTACCGTGAAGGTAATCACTGAGGAGACATAGCGTAGAGCCTGCAATTCCCAGTGCTTGAAGTTTTGCTAAGAGGCCCTGGTGCCACACCCGGTCGAAAGCGCCAGCAATGTCCAGTGCTACCACACAGCTGACTTTGGATTCATCCAGTGACTGGTGCCACTTAGTGGAGAGGTTTAACAACAGATCAGCAGCAGAGTAACCTTTCCTGAAGCCATATTGACGATCACAAAGTAGTGAGTGGTAGTTAAAAAACTCTGTCATTTGTCTTGAGATTATTGTCTCAAGGATCTTACCAGTGATTGACAGGAGTGACACTGTTCTGTAGTTGCTGATTTCTGCTCTGCTCTTCTTTTTGTGAACAGGGACTACATTTGCCTCTTTCCATAGAGAGGGCCATTTACACTGTACTAGGCAGTGCTGAAAGATGCGAGTTAGAGGTGCTGCTAGCTGGTCTGCATATCTTCTCAGCAATCTTGGGCTCAACTTGTCTGGGCCCACAACCTTTTCTTGGTCAAGCGATTTAAGAAGGAAATGCACCTCCTCCTGCCTTATTGTCACCACTGACAGTTTTGACACAGTTCTTGCAGCTAGCCAAGGAGGGTCCCTTGCTGGATCAGGAACTTGCATTTTAGCAGCAAAGTGTTCAGCAAAGAGGTTCGTATAGAAAACGCAACAGTATTACCAAATAGAACAAAATTAATACTTGAAGAACCTAGGAATAATTATGTCAGCTGACCTAAGAATGCAATAAGGCAAATATTACGACGACCACGAAAATGATCCGGTTGATAATGAGACCTTTCAAAACAAGGACAATAGTGCCAATGGTAACACTGTTAAAATTGTGTGTGCTCTCTGGCTTAAGAGTACAGTTTAGTGTTGATGACTGCTCATAGCAGGAGTAATACCAGAACTGGAACAGATTCAAAGATCATTTATGGTCTGCGTAGAACCAATATTGCCCTAACAACATACCGGAACAAGTAATATTGGAGAAAATGTAGAAAAAAAAAAAACAGTAAAAGTATGGGCTCCGTAGACACAATAAGAGAAAATTGTAGCAACATCAGTGGTTCCAGACTCTAACATCTTACCAGAAGATCTCAGGAACACTGTCAGAACAAGTGTAGAAGTCTTTTAAGAAGAAGCTTGATAAATATCTCTAAGTGCTGGATCAACCAGGATGTAATGAATATGTGTATACCAATGGGCTGCCAGCATCAATAGCCTGGCTTACCAGGAAAGCACTAAGACAAGCCTGGCCCAAGGCCTGGCTGCGGAAGTAGAGAATCTCTCGAAATCCATGAACCGTATATTAAAGGTGGAGAATACACAGAGAACCTTCACTTCTCTTATAAATTCAGTCAAGGACCCAAATTTTCGTGAACGTAAAGTCCCTCGATCTGTACTCTTTGTAATGTAGGCGAGAAAGATGCATTAAAATTTAAGACAGATTGGCCCAAAATTTTCACACAAATCACTTCCTATAAAAGTGAGAGTCGCAGCAGACGGTGCATATAACCCTCAATGAAGAGCAGGGGTGCAATGTATGTACTGAAATATAAGTGTAGTGAGACCAAGACTTTTCAATACCCTCCCTTCATACATAAGGGATATTACCAACAGTCCTCACTGTTTTCAAGAGAGACCTTGGTATGTTCAAGTCAGTCCCTGATCAGCAGAGCTGTGATGTATACACTGAACTGACTGATCAGACCATCCATTGAGAGGCCTGGTCTGGAACGAGGCCGAGGGGGCGTTGGCCCCCGAAACACTCCAGGTAGCTTCCAGGTATGCACGAGGTGAGGATGAAGTCTCTACACTTATCGTGTTATATTTAAGCTTACTCGTGGCACCCGTTCTTTTAATTATTTTTGAAGGAAGTGATTTCTGATGTGCAGATTTGGGACCAATGCCTCAAGAATTCTCCAGGTATAAATTGGAAGATGTCTTCCTCCATGTACATATAATTGGAAGATGTTTTCTTCTACGTACATATAACTGGAAGATGTCTTCCTCCAGGTACATATAACTGGAAGATGTCTTCCTCCAGGTACATATAACTGGAAGATGTCTTCCTCCAGGTACATATAATTATAAGATGTCTTTCTCCACGTACATATAATTGGAAGATGTCTTCCTCCAGGTACATATAATTATAAGATGTCTTTCTCCACGTACATATAATTGGAAGATGTCTTCCTCCAGGTACATATAATTATAAGATGTCTTCCTCCACGTACATATAATTGGAAGATGTCTTCCTCCAGGTACATATAATTATAAGATGTCTTTCTCCACGTACATATAAATGGAAGATGTCTTCCTCTACGTACATATAATTGGAAGATCCCAGCCTCTCCCTAGAGTCTTGTAACGACGCGTCCCTTTACAGCATTTCCCTAATTCCTTCCCCTGTCTTCCTTCCCTCCCCCCCCCTCTCTCTCTCTCTCTCTCTCTCTCTCTCATTGACTGGGACAGAAAAGTTTTTATTGCACAGTTCAATGTTTAAACGTAGATCGAGTCGTTTTCTGACATATTAGAAATTTTAGGCACAGAAAATACCTATAAATCACATAATGCATAATTTAAAAAATTCTCTTTAAACTTCTTTTTAAGGGGAAAGTGTTAATAAGATGTAAATATTTTAAATGAAATGAAAACAATTCTTTATTTTCCAGAATATTTTCACTTCAGAATTTTCCAGATTTTTTAGGAAACGTCAACTTTTCTACCTAAATTAACATGTTTCTGTTAAGTGGCAGACAATAAACAGGAGACAGAAGAACAATCTGAAGACACGCGTGTGTCACTAAAATGTCAGCAAGTACTTATGAATAAGGAACTGCAGCAATCAAATTCCATACATAGTCTCAAGAGAAGGTATGACAAGGCTCTGAAGGCCAGGAACCACTAATGCCGGAGGGTGTAACTAAAGAGGTCTACGTACCTGGAGGTCGTTCTGGGGGGTCAACGCCCCCGTGGCCCAGTCCTTGACCAGGCCTCCCAGTGGATCAAGGCCTGATCAGCTGGGCTGTTACTGCCGGCAGCGAACAACCCGACATATGAACCACAGCCCGGCTGATCGGGTACCGTCTTTTGGTAACTGTCCAGTTCCCTTTTGAAGGCAGCCAGGGGTCTATTGGTAATTCCCTTTATGCATGGTAAGAGGCTGTTGAACAGTCTTGGGACCCAGAGACTTATTGTGTTTTCATTTAGTGTACTCATGGCGCCCCTGCTTTTCATTGGGGATATGTTGCACTGTCTGCCTAGTGTTTTGTTTTCGTAGGGAGTGATTTGTGTTGCAGATTTGGGACCAGTCCCTCTTGGGATTTCCGGGTGTACATTATGATGCATCTTTCTTGCCCGTGTTCCAAGGAGTACAAATCATGCGACTTCAAAAGTTGCCACTAATTAAGGTGTTTGAACTAATACGTGAAGTGAATGTAGTGAAGGTTCTTCGTACATTCTCTAGATCCGCGATTTCACCTGCCTTGAATGGGGCTGTTAGTGTACAGCAGTATTCCAACGTAGAGAGAGCAAATGATCTAAAGGAAGATCATTGGCTTGGCATCCCTCGCTTTGAAAGTTCTCATTATCCATCCTATTTTCTTCGCAGATGTGATAGCGACACTGTTGTGATCCTTGAAGGTGAGATCCTCTGACGTTAACACTCTCAAGTCCTTCAAATTTTTTTTCTCTTTATTGTGCGGTTAGAGTTTGTAGTATACTCCGTTTTAGCTTTTATCTCTTCAAGTGGGGTGGAATTAAGAGTAGTGACTCAACCCCTACAACCCACAAGAGGTGGGGTGAAACGGGAAGATTAGACTCCACAATACACAATTCATAGAGTTTTCACAGCGGCTCATTTGCTGCCTTAACTTCTATCTGTGTGACACCATCAGCGTCACAAACGGCAGCTGGAGACGTAGTTGTGTCCTGAACACGTAACGAAACACATTTTTAAGACGTTGGGAAACTCGTTTTTAGACAAGTGAAACGAAATATTAGTTAATAATACTAATATCTTTATTTCTACAAGTACATGTACAAGGTATACAGTCCTAGCTGACATCAATGACATACTACTATATAGCAAGCCGCTAGTTATGCTGAGCATTTCGGGCAAATTGGGTCAATTTTGTCTCGGGATGAGACTCAAGCCAGTCGACTAACACCCAGGTACCCATTTTTACTGATGGGTGAATATGGACAACAGGTGTAAGGAAACACGCCCAGTGTCTCCACACTTGCCAGGAATCTAACCTGGACCCTCAGCGTGTGAAGCGAGAGCTTGATCGAGCTTACCTGAGCTAGCTCAAGCCTTCCTGAGCTAGATCAAGCGTTGGTTTACCTCAATCTTACTATAGGATGGCGTCATGGATCACTGGCAGCCCAGTCCTGCATCAAGTATTCCCTCGTTGCCACCTCAGCTCGGCTGATTATGAACTTGCTTGAGAAATTCGTCAGAGTCAACCTTGATGACAGAGACCTGTTGGTAACTCTCCTCATACATGACATGAAAGGAATGTGTTTAAGGATGTTGGGTTATTTATCTCTTGGTGTATTTATTGCAACTGTGCTTTTCACTGAGGGTATTTTGCAGTTTATGTCCCCAGTTCTCGTAAGAGGTAATTACAGTGAGCAGATTTAGATCTGGTCTCGTATATTGTCATGTCATTAATGTTACGTTTGTCAGATTACTACAATAGCAGTGCTTGTGGGCTGGCTGTCTTCTAATGCTTTAATATTCAGTCTTTTTGGCACGGGGCACTAGGCACTGGATATTGATATGCCTGGGGCACTTATCGCCTCCTGCATCATTCAAACACACTTACTCTAAACGTATTTCCCTAGAATTCCTCTTTTTTTTTACTGCAAAATTGTACACTCCTGATGTGTTGATTGCAACACGAAAAGTCTAGAGCTATCATTCAACTCCCCCATGGTTGTTCTGCATATATATGTCGTGCCGAATAGGTAAAACTTGCTATTTTGCCTTAAATAGCAACGCTCTTCTTGCCGAATACGACAAGCCAAAATTTATGTATGCAATAATTTCTCAAAAATCATTCTGAATCTAACGAAAAAAAATATATTTAATTGCGTATGTGTATTAAATTATTGTAAATTTATCTAAAATATACTTAGTTGGATTAGGCTAAATTAAATTGCGCTTGTTATAATAAGGTTAGGTAAGTTTTCTGGATTGTCAATGATAACAGCTCACTGAACACACACACTGACTTCGGTATTTTGCTCTCTTTCTTACTCAAAGTTCCATCTCCTTTAAGCAGGCGCCTAATACTGCTAGATGTGTTTTCTAGCCTTGGATTTTACTCATGAGAAAAAGCATTTTGGATTATTTTCGGTTTCACCTTTGACTTTTCGATCTCTCCTGTTCTTTGCATGCTACATCTAATTTTTGCACAGCAATGTTATCTGTTTCTCTAAGAAGCAAGATTGCTAATCACATGGAATCACAGCAGTTGCACAGTCCAGGGCAGCATAGGTTTGGGCAGATCGCTCTTGCTTTGATTACGATACAGTCCTGGATAGTCTAGAACACTAACTAAATGCTGGTATAGTGTACGTACACTGATTAAAAAAAAAAAAAAAAAAAACATTCAACAAATGCGACGATGGTATAATTACACACAAAATGCGTCCAAAAGGAATAACTGGAAAAGTAGGCAAATGGACATTTAACTTCTTAACAAACATAACCCAGAGTGAAAAGTTCTGTTCCTCAAAGTGTGGTACTCGGCCCACGTCTGTCCCTCAGTCTTATATCTGATATAGACAAGGACATACATCATAGCAGTGTAAAAATTTTTGCTGATAACACCAGAATCTCTATAAGAATGGTATCCGTCGAAGACAGTGAATCTTCAGGCAGGTATAAATCAAGTCTTACAGTGGGCCTCAGAAAAGAATATGATGGTTAACGAGGACAAATTTCAATTACTTCACTATGAACGGATGGATGAAATAAAGATTAAAAGAATACAAACTCAGGAATTTCTCCTGCTTTGATGGGAGTCGTTAGTACACAACAATATTCCATCCAGCCTAGAGAGAATGACTGACCTAAAATGTGTCATCATTTGCTTGGCATATCTTGTTCTGAAGGTTCTAGTTATCCAACCTATAATTTTCCTCCATAGAGTATTTACGGCACGCAATAAGGGTTCTTACAGTTCTTGAGTGGAGGGCAAGTGTGGAGTGTAGTGGAGGTTATGTTGGAGGGAGGGTGGGTCAGGGAGTAAGTAAGTAAATTTATTCAGGTATACACAAATACAGTTACATAGAATTATCATACATAGCAGCATATGTGTAGAGAACCTAGGATAACCCAAAAAAGTCAGACGGAGTGACTTATTTCCATTGGGGTCCTTTGATTTCCATTGGAGCCAGAGGATGGAATGGAGGGTTGCTAGGTTGTGGTAGTGGGAAGAAAGTGTGGAGTGTAGTTGAAGTGTTGGAAGGAGGGTGGAGTAGGCAGGCAGGGCAGGCAGGCAGTGTAGTGTAGTGCAGCAGCAGCAGCAGTAAAGCTGAATGAACGCAGCAGTACTCTCATGCGTAGGAGTCAAGGGAGATGCTATAGTGTGTGTGCGGGGGGGGGGGGGGGCTACTCCGCGCGGCTGCAGTGAGAGGGTTACCCTGGGCGGCTGTAGTGAGAGGGTTACCCTGGGCGGCTGTAGTTAGAGGGTTACCCTGGGTGGCTGTAGTGAGAGGGTTACCCTGGGTGGCTGTAGTGAGAGGGTTACCCTGGGCGGCTGTAGTGAGAGGGTTACCCTGGGCGGCTGTAGTGAGAGGGTTACCCTGGGCGGCTGTAGTGAGAGGGTTACCCTGGGCGGCTGTAGTGAGAGGGTTACCCTGGGTGGCTGTAGTGAGAGGGTTACCCTGGGCGGCTGCAGTGAGAGGGTTACCCTGGGCGGCTGTAGTGAGAGGGTTACCCTGGGCGGCTGTAGTGAGAGGGTTACCCTGGGCGGCTGTAGTGAGAGGGTTACCCTGGGCGGCTGTAGTGAGAGGGTTACCCTGGGCGGCTGTAGTGAGAGGGTTACCCTGGGCGGCTGCAGTGAGAGGGTTACCCTGGGCGGCTGTAGTGAGAGGGTTACCCTGGGCGGCTGTAGTGAGAGGGTTACCCTGGGCGGCTGTAGTGAGAGGGTTACCCTGGGTGGCTGTAGTGAGAGGGTTACCCTGGGCGGCTGCAGTGAGAGGGTTACCCTGGGCGGCTGTAGTGAGAGGGTTACCCTGGGCGGCTGTAGTGAGAGGGTTACCCTGGGCGGCTGTAGTGAGAGGGTTACCCTGGGCGGTTGTAGTGAGAGGGTTACCCTGGGTGGCTGTAGTGAGAGGGTTACCCTGGGTGGCTGTAGTGAGAGGGTTACCCTGGGCGGCTGTAGTGAGAGGGTTACCCTGGGCGGCTGTAGTGAGAGGGTTACACTGGGCGACTGTAGTGAGATGGTTACCCTGGGCGGCTGTAGTGAGAGGGTTACCCTAGGTGTCTGTAGTGAGAGGGTTACCCTGGGCGGCTGTAGTGAGAGGGTTACCCTGGGCGGCTGAAGTGAGAGGGTTACCCTGGGCGGCTGAAGTGAGAGGGTTACCCTGGGCGGCTGAAGTGAGAGGGTTACCCTGGGCGGCTGTAGTGAGAGGGTTACCCTGGGCGGCTGTAGTGAGAGGGTTACCCTGGGCGGCTGTAGTGAGAGGGTTACCCTGGGCGGCTGTAGTGAGAGGGTTACCCTGGGCGGCTGTAGTGGGAAGGGTTACCCTGGGCGGCTGCCAACATCGGCGGTTGCTATGGGCGGCTACCGTGGGCGGCTGCCATCGGCAGTTGCTATGGGCGGCTACCTTGGGTGGCTGCTTTAGGTGACCAAAGATGGTTCTGGTACAGAGGAAGAATCCACCACCACACCTCCACACACAGCATTGGTGGCGGTGGCGGTGGTGGTGGTGGTAGTGGTGGTGCTAGATGACTAGTGACGGTGGTGGTGGTGGTGGTAGATGACTGGTGATGGTGGTGGTGGTAGATGACTGGTGGTGGTGGTGGTGGTACATGACTGATGATGGTGGTGGTAATAGATGACTGGTGATGGTGGTTATGGTAGATGATTGGTAATGGTGGTATATGACTAGTGATGGTCGTAGTGGTACATGGCTGGTGGTGGTGGTGGTACATGACTGGTGATGGTGAAAGATGACTGGTGATGGTACATGACTAGTGATGGTGGTAGATGACTGGTGATGGATGACTGGTGATGGTGGTCGTGGTAGATGACTGATGGTGGTGGTGGTGGTACATGACTGGTGGTGATGGTAGATGACTGGTGATGGTGGTGGTAGTAGATGACTGGTGATGGTGGTGGTAATAGATGACTGGTGATGGTGGTGGTAATAGATGACTGGTGATGGTGGTAGTAGAAGATGACTGGTGATGGTGGTGGTGGTAGTAAACGATGACTGGTGGTGGTGGTGGTAGTAGTAAAAGATGACTGGTGATGGTGGTGGTGATAGAAGATGACTGGTGATGGTGGTGGTGGTAGTAGATGACTGGTGATGGTGGTGGTAATAGATGACTGGTGGTGGTAATAGATGACTGGTGGTGGTGGTGGTGGTGGTGGTGGTGGTGGTAGTAGAAGATGACTGGTGATGGTGGTGGTGGTGGTAATAGATGACTGGTGATGGTGGTGGTGGTGGTGGTAGTAGAAGATGACTGGTGGTGGTGGTAATAGATGACTGATGGTGATAGTAGTGGTGGTGGTAATAGATGACTGATGGTGATAGTAGTGGTGGTAGTAGATGACTGATGGTGGTAGATGACTAGTGTTGGTGGTGGTGGTAGTAGATGACTAGTGTTGGTGGTGGTGGTAGTAGATGACTAGTGTTGGTGGTGATGGTAGTAGATGACTAGTGTTGGTGGTGATGGTAGTAGTAGTAGATGACTGGTGATGGTGGTGGTAATAGATGACTGGTGATGGTGGTGGTAATAGATGACTGGTGATGGTGGTGGTAATAAATGACTGGTGATGGTGGTGGTAATAGATGACTGGTGATGGTGGTGGTAATAAATGACTGGTGATGGTGGTGGTAATAAATGACTGGTGATGGTGGTGGTAATAGATGACTGGTGATGGTGGTGGTAATAAATGACTGGTGATGGTGGTGGTAATAGATGACTGGTGATGGTGGTGGTAATAAATGACTGGTGATGGTGGTGGTAATAGATGACTGGTGATGGTGGTGGTAATAAATGACTGGTGATGGTGGTGGTAATAGATGACTGGTGATGGTGGTGGTAATAGATGACTGGTGATGGTGGTGGTAATAAATGACTGGTGATGGTGGTGGTAATAAATGACTGGTGATGGTGGTGGTAATAGATGACTGGTGATGGTGGTGGTAATAAATGACTGGTGATGGTGGTGGTAATAGATGACTGGTGATGGTGGTGGTAATAAATGACTGGTGATGGTGGTGGTAATAGATGACTGGTGATGGTGGTGGTAATAGATGACTGGTGATGGTGGTGGTAATAAATGACTGGTGATGGTGGTGGTAATAGATGACTGGTGATGGTGGTGGTAATAGATGACTGGTGATGGTGGTAGTAGAAGATGACTGGTGGTGGTGGTAGTAGTAGTAGTAGATGACTGGTGATAGTGGAAGTAGTAGATGACTGGTAATGGTGGTAGTAGTAGATGACTAGTGATGGTGGTGGTGGTAGTAGTAGATGACTAGTGATGGTGGTGGTGGTAGTAGTAGATGACTAGTGATGGTGGTGGTGGTAGTAGTAGATGACTAGTGATGGTGGTGGTGGTAGTAGTAGATGACTAGTGATGGTGGTGGTGGTAGTAGTAGATGACTAGTGATGGTGGTGGTGGTAGTAGTAGATGACTAGTGATGGTGGTGGTGGTAGTAGTAGATGACTAGTGATGGTGGTGGTGGTAGTAGTAGATGACTAGTGATGGTGGTGGTGGTAGTAGTAGATGACTAGTGATGGTGGTGGTGGTAGTAGTAGATGACTAGTGATGGTGGTGGTGGTAGTAGTAGATGACTAGTGATGGTGGTGGTGGTAGTAGTAGATGACTAGTGATGGTGGTGGTGGTAGTAGTAGATGACTAGTGATGGTGGTGGTGGTAGTAGTAGATGACTAGTGATGGTGGTGGTGGTAGTAGTAGATGACTAGTGATGGTGGTGGTGGTAGTAGTAGATGACTAGTGATGGTGGTGGTGGTAGTAGTAGATGACTAGTGATGGTGATGGTAGTATTAGTAGATGATTGGTGATGGTGGTAGTAGATGACTGGAGATGGTGGTGGTGGTAGTAGATGACTGGTGATAGTGGTGGTGCTGAGTGGTGGACTCGCAGCGGTAGTGGTGGTAGCGGTGGTAGTACACTGGTAGTGGTGGTGGTACACAGGTAGTGATGGTGGTGGACTGGAGATAGTGGTTATAGTAATGGTGGAAATGATGGTAGCAGTGGTAGAGGAACTGGTGAAATGGCGGTAGTGGTGGTGGTTGTTGAAGACTGGTTGTAGTGGTAGTGGTGGAGGACCAGTAGTGAAGATGGTGGTGGATTAGTTGTAAGGGTGGTATCTGATGTGTAGTGGTGGTGATTGTGGTGGTGGTGAAGGTGGTTGTGGTGCAGGTGGTGGTGAAGGTGGTAGTGGTGAAGGTGGTTGTGGTGCAGGTGGTGAAGGTGGTAGTGGTGAAGGTGGTAGTGGTGAAGGCGGTGGTGGTGGTTAAGGTGGTGAAGGCGGTGGTGCAGGTGGTGGTGGTGCAGGTGGTGAAGGTGGTGGTGCAGGTGAAGGTGGTTGTGGTGCAGGTGGCGGTGAAGGTGGTTGTGGTGCAGGTGGCGGTGAAGGTGGTTGTGGTGCAGGTGGTGGTGAAGGTGGTAGTGGTGAAGGTGGTTGTGGTGCAGGTGGTGAAGGTGGTAGTGGTGAAGGTGGTAGTGGTGAAGGCGGTGGTGGTGGTTAAGGTGGTGAAGGCGGTGGTGCAGGTGGTGGTGGTGCAGGTGGTGAAGGTGGTGGTGCAGGTGAAGGTGGTGTTGGTGCAGGTGGTGTTGGTGCAGGTGGTGGTGGTGCAGGTGGTGAAGGTGGTGGTGGTGAAGGTGATGGTGGTGGTAGTTAAGGTGATGGCGGTGGTAGTTAAGGTGATGGTGGTGGTAGTTAAGGTGATGGTGGTGGTAGTTAAGGTGATGGTGGTGGTAGTTAAGGTGGTGGTGGTAGTTAAGGTGGTGGTGGTGGTGGTGGTAGTTAAGGTGATAGTGGTGGTGGTAGTTAAGGTGATAGTGGTGGTGGTAGTTAAGGTGATAGTGGTAGTGGTGATGATGGGGGTAGTGGTGATGGTGGTAGTGGTGGTGGTGGTGATCAATAAGCAGACACCACCGCTGCTCCACACAGGCGCACTAACACACCGCCCACTCACTCACTCCCCCGCCCACCAGAGTGCGTCCTCCCTGTTGGCCGCCCATCCTCTCTTCTGGCTGCCCATCCACTATGCTGGCCGCCCATCCTCTCCTCTGGCCACCCATTCTCTATACTGGCCGCCCATCCACTATGCTGGCCGCCCATCCACTATGCTGGCCGCCCATCTTCCCTGCTCGCCGCCCATCCTCTATGTTGGCTGCCCATCCTCTATGGTGGCCGCCCATCCTCCCTGCTGGCCACCCATCCACTATTCTGGCCGCCCATCCACTATGCTGGCCGCCTATTCTCCCTTCTGGCCGCCAATCCTCCCTTCTGGCCGCTCATCCACTATGCTGGCCGCCCATCCTCCCTTCTGGCCGCTCATCCACTATGCTGGCCGCCCATCCTCCCTTCTGGCCGCTCATCCACTATGCTGGCCGCCCATCCTCCCTTCTGGCCGCTCATCCACTATGCTGGCCGCCCATCCACTATTCTGGCCGCCCATCCACTATGCTGGCCGCCCATCCTCCCTTCTGGCCGCCCATCCACTATGCTGACCGCCCATCCTCTATGCTGGCCGCCCATCCTCTATGTTCGCCGCCCATCATCCCTGCTGGCCGCCCTCCTCCCTGCGAGCCGCCTATCCTCTATGCTGGCCGCCCATCATCCCTGCTGGCCGCCTATCCTCTATGCTGTCCACTCATCCTCTATACTGGCCGCCCATCCTCTACGCTTGCCGCCCATCCTCCCTGCTGGCCGCCCATATCCTCTATGCTACCCACCAATCCTCTATACTGGCCGCCCATCCTCCCTGCTGGCCGCCCATCCTGTACACCCACGACTCCACCCACCACTGTCTGTACACCCACGACTCCACCCACCACTGTCTGTACACCCACCACTCCACCTACCACTGCCTGCACGCCCACCACTGCTTGTACACCCACCACTGCTTGTACACCCACCACTGCCTGTACGCCCACCACTCCACCCACTGTACGCCCACCACTCCACCCACTGTACGCCCACCACTCCACCCACCACTGCTTGTACACCCACTACTGCCTGTACACCCAACACTCCACCCATCAATGCCTGTACAACAACCACTGCCTGTATTCAAGACTACTCCACCCACCACTGCCTGTACACCCACCGCCTATACACCCACCGCTCCACCCACTACTGCCTGTACACCCACCACTCCACCCATCACTGCCTGTACACCAGCCACTCCACCCACCACTGTACAACAACGACTCCACTCACCACTACCTGTACACCAGCCACTCCACCCACCACTGTACAACAACGACTCCACTCACCACTACCTGTACACCAGCCACTCCACCCACCACTGTACAACAACGGCTCCACTCACCACTACCTGTACACCAGCCACTCCACCCACCACTGTACAACAACGGCTCCACTCACCACTACCTGTACACCAGCCACTCCACCCACCACTGTACAACAACGGCTCCACTCACCACTACCTGTACACCAGCCACTCCACCCACCACTGTACAACAACGGCTCCACTCACCACTGCCTGTACAACAAGCACTCCACCCACCACTGTACAACAACGGCTCCACTCACCACTACCTGTACAACAAGCACTCCACCCACCACTGTACAACAACCACTTTACCCACCACTGCCATCACAAGGTATTAGTTTCAATGATGCTACTGTGCACATTATTCCAGTCATGATGGAGAATAATACAACAGAAAACGTACAGAGAAGGATGACCAGGTTGGACCCATATACCAGAAATGTTTCCTACGAGGACAGACTGAGGACACTGAATCTGTACTCTGCAGCAGCCTAGAATTACGAGTGATGGGACTGAAATATAGATATGGAAAAACCGGAATAAATAAAGGGGATATAGGTGGCGTGTTGAAATCATCTAGTCAAGACAGGACTCACCAGTGGATTCTAATTGGACAAATTTGGATTTAGAAAGAATATAGGAAAACACTTGTTTGGTAAGACTGTTGTGGATGACAGCAACAAACTCAAGTAACGTTACTGAACCGAGAACTTTCGGTAGTTTTAAAAAAATATAGGTTAGCAAGGTACCTGAGGGCCCCGCTTGGCAGCACTTCGCTAATACATGGGTCCTGTATATACATTCTTCATTTATTCAGACTTCCTACAATATATTCATCACTCACTATAAGCTTAGAACGAAAATATTTTAAGGTAAGTAATGTGTACTGTATATGTATTTTTTAGGCTTAGCTCTGTTGCTCACTTAATATGATAGTGTGAACATCTTACTAGGCTTTTATATTAATTTGACAGTGAAAAAAGACCTATGATTCACTTTACAGCAGCAGCCCAGAACCTACTCTGCTGTATATGCGGGACCTGCCTATACACGAGTGGGTGTGGGTGGGACCTGCCTGTACACGAGTGGGTGTGGGTGGGACCTGCCTGTACACGAGTGGGTGTGGGTGGGACCTGCCTGTACACGAGTGGGTGTGGGTGGGACCTGCCTGTACATGAGTGGGTGTGGGTGGGACCTGCCTGTACACGAGTGGGTGTGGGTGGGACCTGCCTGTACACGAGTGGGTGTGGGTGGGACCTGCCTGTACACGAGTGGGTGTGGGTGGGACCTGCCTGTACACGAGTGGGTGTGGGTGGGACCTGCCTGTACAGGAGTGGGGGTGGGTGGGACCTGCCTTTCCCGGTGTGGTTGTGGGTGGGACCTGCCGGTACACGAGTGGGTGTGGGTGGGACCTGCCTGTACACGAGTGGGTGTGGGTGGGACCTGCCTGTACATGAGTGGGTGTGGGTGGGACCTGCCTGTACACGAGTGGGTGTGGGTGGGACCTGCCTGTACACGAGTGGGTGTGGGTGGGACCTGCCTGTACACGAGTGGGTGTGGGTGGGACCTGCCTGTACATGAGTGGGTGTGGGTGGGACCTGCCTATACACGAGTGGGTGTGGGTGGGACCTGCCTGTACACGAGTGGGTGTGGGTGGGACCTGCCTGTACATGAGTGGGTGTGGGTGGGACCTGCCTGTACACGAGTGGGTGTGGGTGGGACCTGCCTGTACACGAGTGGGTGTGGGTGGGACCTGCCTGTACACGAGTGGGTGTGGGTGGGACCTGCCTGTACACGAGTGGGTGTGGGTGGGACCTGCCTGTACACGAGTGGGTGTGGGGGGACCTGCCTGTACACGAGTGGGTGTGGGTGGGACCTGCCTTAGCTAGTAAATTAGACACATGTGCAACACTTGTGTATATTGTGGAAACGTTTCGTCACACAGTGGCGTCATCAGTCCAATACAAAACGAATGGTGAAGATCAGACGAAGTTTAAGGTAATCAGTCTAGAGTCTATGTGATCAGCAGTAATAGTTTCAGTACTAGTAGTATAAACAGCAGTCGTAGTAGTAGCAGTAGAGGTAATAGCATCAGCACTAGTATAAAGAGCAGTAATAGCAACACTAGTATAAAAAGCAGTAATAGCAGCACTAGTATCAACAGCAGTAATAGCAGCACCAGAACTAGTAGTATAAGCAGCAGTAATAGCAACACTAGTATAGAGAGCAGTAATAGCAGCACTAGTATAAACAGCAGCAGCACTAGTAGAGAGCAGTAATAGCAGCACTAGTATCAACAGCAGTAATAGCAGCACCAGAACTAGTAGTATAAGCAGCAGTAATAGCAACACTAGTATAGAGAGCAGTAATAGCAGCACTAGTATAAACAGCAGCAGCACTAGTAGAGAGAGCAGTAATAGCAGCACTAGTATCAACAGCAGTAATAGCAGCACCAGAACTAGTAGTATAAGCAGCAGTAATAGCAACACTAGTATAGAGAGCAGTAATAGCAGCACTAGTATAAACAGCAGCAGCACTAGTAGAGAGAGCAGTAATAGCAGCACTAGTAGTATAGACAGCAACACTAGTGGTATAGAGAGCAGTAATAGCAGCATTAGTATAAACAGCAGTAACAGCATCAGCACTAGTATAAACAGTAATAGCAGCACTAGTATAAACAGTAATAGGACTAGTATAAACAACAGTAATAGCAGCACTAATAGTATAAACAGCAGTAATAGCAGCAGCTCTAGTATAAACAGCAGCAATAGCAGCAACATTAGTATAAACAGTAATATCAGCAACACTAGTATAAACAGCAGTAATAGCATCACTAGTATAAACAGTAATAGCACTAGTATAAACAGTAATAGCACTAGTATAAACAGTAATAGCAACAGCACTAGTATAAACAGTAATAGCAGCACTAGTATAAACAGTAATAGCAGAAGCACTAGTATAAACAGCAGTAATAGCAACACTAGTAGTATAAACAGTAATAGCAGCAGCACTAGTATAAACAGCAATAGCAGCACTAGTATAAACAGTAATAGTATTAGTGGTATAAACAGTAATAGCAGCACTAATAGTATAAACAGTAATGGCAGCAGCACTAGTAGTATAAACAGTAATAATAGCAACATTAGTATAAACAGTAATAGCAGCAGCAGCTCTAGTATAAACAGCAGTAATAGCAGCAACATTATAAACAGCAGTAATAGCAGCAACATTATAAACAGCAGTAATAGCAGCAACATTATAAACAGCAGTAATAGCAGCAACATTATAAACAGCAGTAATAGCAGCAACATTATAAACAGCAGTAATAGCAGCAACATTAGTATACAGTAATAGCAGCAGCACTAGTAGTATAAACAGTAATAGCAGCAGCACTAGTAGTATAAACAGTAATAGCAGCAGCACTAGTATAAACAGCAGTAATAACATTAGTACAAATAGTAATAGCAGCAACACTAGCAGTATAAACAGCAGTAATAGCAGCAGCACTAGTATAAACAGCAGTAATAGCAACAGCACTAGTATAAACAGCAGTAATAGCAACAGCACTAGTATAAACAGCAAGAAAATCATCAGCACTTGTATAAACAGTAATAGCAGCAGCACTAGCAGTATAAACAGCAGTAATAGCAACATTAGTAGTATAAACAGCAGTAATAGCATCAGCACTAGTATAAACAGTAATAGCAGCAGCACTAGCAGTATAAACAGCAGTAATAGCAACATTAGTAGTATAAACAGCAGTAATAGCATCAGCACTAGTATAAACAGTAATAGCAGCAGCACTAGTATAAACAGTAATAGCAGCAGCACTAGCAGTATAAACAGCAGTAATAGCAACATTAGTAGTATAAACAGTAATAGCAGCAGCACTAGTATATCTAATAGCAACATTAATAGTATAACAGTAATAGCACTAAAACAGCAGTAATAGCAGCAGCACTAGTAGTATAAACAGTAATAGCAGCAACATTAATAGTATAACAGTAATAGCAGCAACACTAGTAGTATATTAGCAGTAATAGCCGCATCACTAGTATAAACAGCAGTAATAGCAGCACTAGTAGTATAAACAGCAGTAATAGCAGCAGCACTAGTATAAACAGCAGTAATAGCCGCAGCACTAGTATAAACAGCAGTAATAGCAGCACTAGTAGTATAAACAGCAGTAATAGCAGCAGCACTAGTATAAACAGCGGTAATAGCAGCAGCGGTTTATTTTTAGCACTGTTCTAATTATCTCTGCCATCTTTTGCTGGAGTTGAGCTGAAGCAAAATGGCTGCCTTCCTCCCTTGGGTCTAGTAGTACCTCGTAAAATATTAACAAGAGTGCAATTTACTCATTGCGGTTGTACGGATGGGATTATTTTCCTTTTAAGGGATTAGATCCCCTTAATAAACGCCAAGTTGTGACGTAAATCCAACCCTCCCACTAAGTGACTCTTGCTTCACTTCCTGTGTAAACGAAATTATCCTCACACACGCAAAAAAACGGAGATTATTTACGTATGAAACTGTATACCTGCCATTAGTAGGTAGACAGGTAGCGGGGCGCATGAATCAGCAGATGTTATGATCTCTCAGCGCAATGTTGAGGAAGAGATGGTGTCTTTTACCTCTGATATACATTTGATGAGTTCCTAGAGTTTGTCTACTCCGAGAGCCCAGCCTGGGGCACCGGTGACGAATGGAGTCCCCAACTGATTAGTACCCGGACCCCTGATGTTCCTGCAATGAATGACCTGTGTATCACTATGGGTGATGTAAAAATAACGATGAAGATAACAAGGAGATACCTGAAGTATGTTTCCAGGGATCAACGCCCCCGGGGCCCAGTCCCAGACCAGCCCTCCCGGTGGATCAATGATTGATCAACCAGGCTGCTCCTGCTGGCTGCACGTAGTGCGACGTACGACCCACAGCCAGGCTGATCAGGCACTGCTTTAAGGAGCTTGTCCAGTTCCCTCTTAAAGACAACCAGAGGACTGTCGGTAATTCCCCTTATGCACGGAAATTTTATTCATTTCAACTGAAGATCATGCAGACAACATGACTGACAAACACTAGTCTCACAGAATTCAAAAAGTAACTAGAAAACATGCCCACTCAGCACCTGAACGGATTCGTGGAATTCATATTATATATATATATATATATATATATATATATATATATATATATATATATATATATATATATATATATATATACATGGTTTAGAAAGACACGTAAGCAAACACTAACATATTTATTAGAAAACGTTTCGGTCCTGGGACCTTGATCACTTGAGAAGTCCTTGGACCGGGAGAAGTGATCAAGGTCCCAGGACCGAAATGTTTTCTAATAAATATGTTATAGTGTTTGCTTACGTGTCTTTCTAAACTAACTTGTCGGTATTTATTACCAAGGTTTATACCATACACACACACACACACACATATATATATATATATATATATATATATATATATATATATATATATATATATATATATATATATATATATATATATAATTACGAAGCACCACTAGCACGAGCGCTCAGTATTCTTTGGAGAAAGCTTAGATCTAGGTGAAATAACAGAGACCCTAATATAGTAGAGCGCTTGCCAGAAATTACAAACCTAACACCCCACATCATACAAGTCTTTGAAAGAGTGATGAGATGTTAAATTCTAAACTTTATGAAACAATCTGCACATCCCAAACCGTCATGATTTTAGAGCTGGAAGATCATGCTCATCACAACTGCTAAACCACTATATGACCAAATTACGGAGGCGTTGGAAGATAACCAAAACGCAGATGTGATATAAACAAATTTTGCAAAGGCATTTGTCAAATACAATCGTGGGGTGATTGTAGTTGCAGTCACCCTACGATTGAAAGCCATTATGGGAAAGGTAGGCAAATGTATATTCAATTTCCTGACAAACACAACACAAAGAGTAGCAGTAGACAGGGCTACATCCAGCACCAGCGAGGTAATTATTATTATAATCAAATAAAGCGTTAAATCGACAAGGGTCATGCAGCGCTGTGGGGCAGAAAATAGTGCCGGGATCAGTGAGTTAAGCTCAGTTCCCAAGGCTCTGTCCTGGTACCTCTGCTGTTTCTTATCCTCACAGCATAGATAAAAACACCCGTCACAGTTTTGTCATTTTCGGACAATACCAAAATAAACATAAGTCACCTTTTCCACCGAGCAGTGGATAATAACATGATCTTCAGTGGATATAAGTTCCAGCTGCTTAGATACGGAAACAATGAGGAACTCAACAGGGACACTGTATACAAAACTCAAGAGGATCATCAAATCGAAAGGAACACGTGAAAGACCTGGAAATAAAGGAAATGTCACAACAGCCAGAAAAATGACGGGGTGAATAATGAGAATTTTCAGAACAAGGAAAATAGTGACATTGGTGATACGCGGGGGCGTTGAGCCCCGGAACTCTCTCCAGGTAAACTCCAGGATACAGAAATCATTTACTGCTCGCACAGAGCCAGTAAAGCACTTAAATTACTTAACCAGAGTTCTAAATATGTCATTACTGGGGTAGGGATTTTAGATTTTGCCACCGAAGTGGCTAGTTTATTGTGCACCACATATCCATCCTGTGGACGGAAGCGCAAGAACATATGGATTTACAAAAAGGCTTAGGAACTAGGCCCCCAAAAGGGTTAACAGGTGTACATTCTTCAGCTCACTTATCTGTTACAAGGAAATTTAGGAAATTTGCTTAATATTTCTGGTATCTTATTTTCATTAATAAGATACCTTGACATGTCACATAGGTTATTATACTATCTCTATACGCAAGTGGACAGTTAAGCACACAGGGCTGGCCATTTGGTTTGATCATCCGTGTCTCTCCCAAACTGCCAGAAGTACTTGTAACCAAGCCTAAGCCTGGCCACTACAACATCAGTCAGTCTGTTCACATTGCAAGTTGCTCCTTAAACCTACTTATCTACGTTCATTTCTTCTAATTTTATGTATGGTTCTTTGTGCCCCCTCTCTCTCCTGGGCTATGATGCATTCAATCTGTGTTCGATGTTTTTCATTTCCTTAACCAGAGTTTCTTTACATGCTTCAGAGAGTCTGTTGCCTTTAAGAGGCTGTGTTATCTATAGTTATTGCCTGTAGAGGGAGTGCCTCTCTCTCTCAAGTTTGCGTCTTCTGTCTCTCTGCAGATGTATGTCTAGAGAATACTTTGAGTATCAAATAGCTCATTTTCCAGAGGAAATGGTTTAGATCCATGATGGTCATATTGTCATCTCAGCGTGTCTCGTTATGGTCACGATTTATTTGGTCTCAGCTGATATTCTTGTTGAAATTAAACTTATTGAATTCCCCATCATGACTGATCGCATTTCTCTGTCCAAGACCACTGTGCACACAGTTCTGTACCTCTATTATGTTGTGGTCTGAGAATACAACATTTGACATTGTTGTGTCCCGGACTAGGTCCTTATTGTTGGTAAATATAAGGTCTGGTACTTCCCAGTCTGGTCAGCCTAGCAACCTGCTGGCTTAAGAAGAAAGTATTGCAGAAGTTTAATAATATTCTTGTGTGGAATTGTGCATCCAAACAACCTGCAGGAACCAAGCAGTATGATACTTGGGGCCGGATTTGATACTGTAGGTTTTCTAGACTGTTCGATCTCCAATAACTGGTATTTCAACTGCTGGCAAGTTTATCAGGTAACTTATGTACCAGCACAACAACGAGGTTCTGATATTGTGGTGTTCAGTAGCTCAGAAAGGAAAGAAATGTTTCCACATCATGCAAATCACATAGTGAGTTAGGAACCTAGTTCATAGATGGCACTGACTGACATGTTCCTACGACAATAAAAGAGGAAAATAACAAAAGGCCAAAACTAGTCTTATTCAACCAGATACGAACTATCATCGAACCCCCACCAGTTAGGTCCCTTTTTTGCTTGCCTGTATATTATGCCACGCAGAATTAGAAATGCACAGAAGACTGTTCAATTTATTTTATCCATGAAAATAAGTGCTAAACCTACTGTTGTCATCGCAGGCTTCCTGGGTGTAGATCAGACTGCTCAGTGAAGTAGCATGGCAAGTGTCAGTGCGGCCGGTCATTCCACTGGGGGTTAGATAGGTATGTTTTGTATTGTTGTCAATGGATTGTGAATTTTTTGTGCAACACAATGGAATCTTTGAAAGAACAGTTGTGTGAAATTCTGTTTCAAACTCTGTAAAAAGGCTAGTAAAATTCACAAAAGGCTTCAGTAAGCAGTGGGTCAGATACAGTGGTTTGAATGGATTTCTCGATTCAAACCAGGACGATTGTCTGTTGAGGATAATGAACACACTGGTCGTCCATCAGTGTCAAAAACAGACATCAGTGAACGAGGGAGGAAGAGTATTCACGAAGATCCTCGTCACAACTTGCACGACATTGCAAGTACTGTGGGAATTTCTGATGGGTTATATCAAAAGCATTTTGATTGAAAATATGAACATGACTCAAGTGGCTACAAAATTTGTGCCCCATTTGTTGATTGAAGACCAGAAAGACCATTGCTTGTATGTTTGTCAAGACCTATAAAAAAAAAAAAAAAAAAAGTCGAGGATGACCCAGATATTCTTCGTAGGGACATTACTGTCGATGAAACATGGATGTAAAGCTACGGCACAGAGACCAAGCAACAGTCTTTACAATTTAAAAGTCCAAACTCATCCAGGCCAAAAATGGCACGCTAAATCAAGAGCATTTTTTTTTTTTTTTTTTGACTAAGTGGAAATCGCTCATAAGAAATTTGTTCCAGCAGGGATGACAGTTAAGTAAAATTTTTACATCGAGGTTCTGAGATGTTGGAGGGATGATGTGAGAAAGAAACGTCTGGTGTTGTGGGCGTCCAACGATTGTTCCATTCACCATGATAACGCCACAACTCACGTGGCACTGTTTGTACAATATTTTCTACCCAAAAACAACATGGCGGTCGTCTCTCGCCCTCCCTTCTCCTCAAGATCTGGCCCCCCTGACTTCTTTCTCTTCCCAAAAATAAAAATGATACTCAAGAGGCGGTGCATTAATGACGTGGATGAGATTCAAGCAGAATTCTCACAGTCCGCGCTATATGCGTTAGGGGGGAAAAAATGTTTCAGAAATGTTCTGAGAAGTGGTAGAGGCTCTGGGATCAGTGTATAGTGTTCCAAGGACAGTACTTCGAGGGACACAACTTCAACTAGGTGATTACGTAAGCCTTTATATTTTTTCTCGGCAGTCCAGAAACTTTTTGATAGCATCTCGTACATGAAGGAATCAGCTGAGAGGCTCCAATGGGACGATGACGACCTCATCAAGCAGCCACTATGCGTTTAGTAACTAACATCTTCAAAGATTTCCTTACAACAGAGCTGGAATCACCACGATATTGGAATTAACATCACTTTAGTAAAGTGAGGTTGGGAGGGACGACAGAATATACAGACATCAATTACCAATATACAGCGTCATAATGTACACATCTCTTACTGTTCTACATCACAAGATAGTTACTAAGTGCTCAATATAGCAGTGGTCTGGGTATGTATATAACAGGAACAATAGTTTGAGATTTTTCAAGAGAATCTCAGATCTCCGTCTCTATCAGCTAGGCCTACGCGCTGCTAGCAGCAACAGCATAGTTGACCAGTGAAATCAAGTATAAGGCAGGACTTGGAGAGTAGAACTACTATCGAAATCTGTCAGTGGTATGGTACAGGTAGCAGAGCGTGAAAGGTGTCTTGCCACAGGGGATTCACGCTTGTCTTACTGGTTTTTCCGCCCCTGTTACCTTTCCCTCAGCTGCAAATCAACACAAACAACTTACCGTCGCTGCTGTGCCTGAGTATCACAGTTTCTGGTATACGCTCTACCAAATGTAGTGAAAAACACAAATTTTTGTGTAATGTTTTTGTTCTGCTGCAGCAGTTCACAATCACCGTCAACTGACTTCTTAATAGTAGTGATGTTCGTGATCTCTGCAGTGTTCCTAACCTTCCCCCAAACACACACACACACACACACACACACACACACACACACACACACACACACACACACACACACACACACACACACACACACACACACACACGGTATGATCAAGCTCATGGAGCACGGAGAAAGGATCTAATAGCGGTCAGTGAAGAGGAGGGGCCAGGAGCTGAATCTCGACCCCTGCAATGACAAATAGGCGAGTACACCAGGTGTACAACATGTACAAAGTGTACCAACATTTACCTTTCCTATATTGTTAGTAATATGTGAAAAAATACCACAATGAAAATAGGAAATAAAACCTGATCTCTTTCATGTGCTTTCACACACACCTTAAGAGATGTGTGAAAGCACATGAAAGTGCTCAGGTTTTATTTCCTATTTTCACTGTGGTATTTTTTTTCATATTTGCAATCGCGAGTTTTATTGTGATTTCTTCCATTATATATATGTATATATAAAGTGTTATAAGAAGAGCAGAGTATATGGAGAGTAAAAGAAAGGTGAAGAGAGTGGTGAGAGAGTGCAAAAGGAGAGCAGATGAAAGAGTGGGAGAGGCACTGTCAAGAAATTTTAATGAAAATAAGAAAAAAATTTGGAGTTAAACAAGTTAAGAAAGCCTAGGGAAAGTATGGATTTGTCAGTTAAAAACATAGTAGGGGAGTTAGTAGATGGGGAGAGGGAGGTATTAGGTAGATGGCGAGAATATTTTGAGGAACTTTTAAATGTTGAGGAAGAAAGAGAGGCAGTAATTTCATGCACTGGCCAGGGAGGTATACCATCTTTTAGGAGTGAAGTAGAGCAGAATGTAAGTGTGGTGGAGGTACGTGAGGCATTACGTAGAATGAAAGGGGGTAAAGCAGCTGGAACTGATGGGATCATGACAGAAATGTTAAAAGCAGGGGGGGGGGGATATAGTGTTGGAGTGGTTGGTACTTTTGTTTAATAAATGTATGAAAGAGGGGAAGGTACCTAGGGATTGGCGGAGAGCATGTATAGTCCCTTTATATAAAGGGAAAGGGGACAAAAGAGATTGTAAAAATTATAGAGGAATAAGCTTACTGAGTATACCAGGAAAAGTATACGGTAGGGTTATTATTGAAAGAATTAGAGGTAAGACAGAATGTAGGATTGCGGATGAGCAGGGAGGTTTCAGAGTGGGTAGGGGATGTGTAGATCAAGTGTTTACATTGAAGCATATATGTGAACAGTATTTAGATAAAGGTAGGGAAGTTTTTATTGCATTTATGGATTTAGAAAAGGCATATGATAGAGTGGATAGGGGAGCAATGTGGCAGATGTTGCAAGTATATGGAATAGGTGGTAAGTTACTAAATGCTGTAAAGAGTTTTTATGAGGATAGTGAGGCTCAGGTTAGGGTGTGTAGAAGAGAGGGAGAATACTTCCCGGTAAAAGTAGGTCTTAGACAGGGATGTGTAATGTCACCATGGCTGTTTAATATATTTATAGATGGGGTTGTAAAAGAAGTAAATGCTAGGGTGTTCGGGAGAGGGGTGGGATTAAATTATGGGGAATCAAATACAAAATGGGAATTGACACAGTTACTTTTTGCTGATGATACTGTGCTTATGGGAGATTCTAAAGAAAAATTGCAAAGGCTAGTGGATGAGTTTGGGAGTGTGTGTAAAGGTAGATAGTTGAAAGTGAACATAGAAAAGAGTAAGGTGATGAGGGTATCAAATGATTTAGATAAAGAAAAATTGGATATCAAATTGGGAGGAAGGAGTATGGAAGAAGTGAATGTTTTCAGATACTTGGGAGTTGACGTGTCGGCGGATGAGTTTATGAAGGATGAGGTTAATCATAGAATTGAAGGAAAAAAGTGAGTGGTGCATTGAAGTATATGTGGAGTCAAAAAACGTTATCTATGGAGGCAAAGAAGGGAATGTATGAAAGTATAGTAGTACCAACACTCTTATATGGATGTGAAGCTTGGGTGGTAAATGCAGCAGCGAGGAGACGGTTGGAGGCAGTGGAGATGTCCTGTCTAAGGGCAATGTGTGGTGTAAATATTATGCAAAAAATTCGGAGTGTGGAAATTAGGAGAAGGTGTGGAGTTAATAAAAGTATTAGTCAGAGGGCTGAAGAGGGGTTGTTGAGGTGGTTTGGTCATTTAGAGAGAATGGATCAAAGTAGAATGACATGGAGAGCATTTAAATCTGTAGGAGAAGGAAGGCGGGGTAGGGGTCGTCCTCGAAAAGGTTGGAAGGAAGGGGTAAGGTAGGTTTTGTGGGCGAGGGGCTTGGACTTCCAGCAGGCGTGCATGAGCGTGTTAGATAGGAGTGAATGGATTATTATTATAATCAAGGGGGAAGCGCTAAACCCGGAGGATTATACAGCGCCTGGGGGGGGGATATGTGGAAGGCATTCAGGCTTAATTCGGGGAACTGGAGCACAGATCCAATTCCCTAAATCAAGAGCCCCTCACCAACATCAAGGAACCTTCCTTGAGGGGAGGAGTGAATGGAGACGAATGGTATTTGGGACCTGACGATCTGTTGGAGTGTGAGTAGGGTAATATTTAGTGAAGGGATTCAGGGAAACCGGTTATTTTTATATAGCCGGACTTGAGTCCTGGAAATGGGAAGTACAATACCTGCACTCTAAAGGAGGGGTTTTGGGATATTAGCAGTTTGGAGGGATATGTTGTGTATCTTTATACGTATATGCTTCTAAACTGTTGTGTTCTGAGCACCTCTGCAAAAACAGTGATAATGTGTGAGTGTGGTGAAAGCGTTGAATGATGATGAAAGTATTTTCTTTTTGGGGATTTTCTTTCTTTTTGGGTCACCCTGCCTCGGTGGGAGACGGCCGACTTGTTGAAAAAAAAAAAAACTATATATATATATATATATATATATATATATATATATATATATATATATATATATATATATATATATATATATATATATATATAGAGGAGAGTTATTAAATGGATAGTTAGAGGTATTGGGAAGATGGAGGGAATATTTTGAGGAATTGTTAAATGTTGATGAAGATAGGGAAGCTGTGATTTCGTGTATAGGACAAGGAGGAATAACATCTTGTAGGAGTGAGGAAGAGCCAGTTGTGAGTGTGGGGGAAGTTCGTGAGGCAGTAGGTAAAATGAAAGGGGGTAAGGCAGCCGGGATTGATGGGATAAAGATAGAAATGTTAAAAGAAGGTGGGGATATAGTTTTGGAGTGGTTGGTGCAATTATTTAATAAATGTATGGAAGAGGGTAAGGTACCTAGGGATTGGCAGAGAGCATGCATAGTTCCTTTGTATAAAGGCAAAGGGGATAAAAGAGAGTGCAAAAATTATAGGGGGATAAGTCTGCTGAGTATACCTGGTAAAGTGTATGGTAGAGTTATTATTGAAAGAATTAAGAGTAAGACGGAGAATAGGATAGCAGATGAACAAGGAGGATTTAGGAAAGGTAGGGGGTATGTGGACCAGGTGTTTACAGTGAAACATATAAGTGAACAGTATTTAGATAAGGTTAATGAGGTCTTTGTGGCATTTATGGATTTGGAAAAGGCGTATGACAGGGGTGGATAGGGGGGCAATGTGGCAGATGTTGCAAGTGTATGGTGTAGGAGGTAGGTTACTGAAAGTAGTGAAGAGTTTTTACGAGGATAGTGAGGCTCAAGTTAGAGTATGTAGGAAAGAGGGAAATTATTTCCCAGTAAAAGTAGGCCTTAGACAAGGATGTGTGATGTCACCGTGGTTGTTTAATATATTTATAGATGGGGTTGTAAGAGAAGTAAATGCGAGGGTCTTGACAAGAGGCGTGGAGTTAAAAGATAAAGAATCACACACAAAGTGGGAGTTGTCACAGCTGCTCTTTGCTGATGACACTGAGCTCTTAGGAGATTCTGAAGAGAAGTTGCAGAGATTGGTGGATGAATTTGGTAGGGTGTGCAAAAGAAGAAAATTAAAGGTGAACCCAGGAAAGAGTAAGGTTATGAGGATAACAAAAAGATTAGGTGATGAAAGATTGAATATCAGATTGGAGGGAGAGAGTATGGAGGAGGTGAATGTATTCAGATATTTGGGAGTGGACGTGTCAGCGGATGGGTCTATGAAAGATGAGGTGAATCATAGAATTGATGAGGGAAAAAGAATGAGTGGTGCACTTAGGAGTCTGTGGAGACAAAGAACTTTGTCCTTGGGGGCAAAGAGGGGAATGTATGAGAGTATAGTTTTACCAACGCTCTTATATGGGTGTGAAGCATG
>NC_091339.1:7504421-7526921 GCF_038502225.1 Cherax quadricarinatus
ACCGCAGTGGTGGTCTTAGTGAAGGTTAAGACACCGCAGTGGTGGTCTTAGTGAAGGTTAAGACACCGCAGTGGTGGTCTTAGTGAAGGTTAAGACACCGCAGTGGTGGTCTTAGTGAAGGTTAAGACACTGCAGTGGTGGTCTTAGTGAAGGTTAAGACACCGCAGTGGTGGTCTTAGTGAAGGTTAAGACACCGCAGTGGTGGTCTTAGTGAAGGTTAAGACACCGCAGTGGTGGTCTTAGTGAAGGTTAAGACACCGCAGTGGTGGTCTTAGTGAAGGTTAAGACACTGCAGTGGTGGTCTTAGTGAAGGTTAAGACACCGCAGTGGTGGTCTTAGTGAAGGTTAAGACACCGCAGTGGTGGTCTTAGTGAAGGTTAAGACACCGCAGTGGTGGTCTTAGTGAAGGTTAAGACACCGCAGTGGTGGTCTTAGTGAAGGTTAAGACACCGCAGTGGTGGTCTTAGTGAAGGTTAAGACACCGCAGTGGTGGTCTTAGTGAAGGTTAAGACACCGCAGTGGTGGTCTTAGTGAAGGTTAAGACACTGCAGTGGTGGTCTTAGTGAAGGTTAAGACACCGCAGTGGTGGTCTTAGTGAAGGTTAAGACACCGCAGTGGTGGTCTTAGTGAAGGTTAAGACACTGTAGTGGTGGTCTTAGTGAAGGTTGAAACACACTGTAGTGGTGGTCTTAGTGAAGGTTAAGACACTGCAGTGGTGGTCTTAGTGAAGGTTGAAACACACTGTAGTGGTAGTCTTAGTGAAGGTTGAAACACACTGTAGTGGTGGTCTTAGTGAAGGTTGAAACACACTGTAGTGGTGGTCTTAGTGAAGGTTGAAACACACTGTAGTGGTGGTCTTAGTGAAGGTTAAGACACTGCAGTGGTGGTCTTAGTGAAGGTTAAGACACCGCAGTGGTGGTCTTAGTGAAGGTTAAGACACCGCAGTGGTGGTCTTAGTGAAGGTTAAGACACTGCAGTGGTGGTCTTAGTGAAGGTTAAGACACCGCAGTGGTGGTCTTAGTGAAGGTTAAGACACCGCAGTGGTGGTCTTAGTGAAGGTTAAGACACTGTAGTGGTGGTCTTAGTGAAGGTTGAAACACACTGTAGTGGTGGTCTTAGTGAAGGTTGAAACACACTGTAGTGTTGGTCTTAGTGAAGGTTAAGACACCGCAGTGGTGGTCTTAGTGAAGGTTAAGACACTGCAGTGGTGGTCTTAGTGAAGGTTAAGACACTGTAGTGGTGGTCTTAGTGAAGGTTAAGACACTGTAGTGGTGGTCTTAGTGAAGGTTAAGACACTGTAGTGGTGGTCTTAGTGAAGGTTAAGACACTGCAGTGGTGGTCTTAGTGAAGGTTAAGACACCGCAGTGGTGGTCTTAGTGAAGGTTAAGACACTGTAGTGGTGGTCTTAGTGAAGGTTGAAACACACTGTAGTGGTGGTCTTAGTGAAGGTTGAAACACACTGTAGTGGTGGTCTTAGTGAAGGTTAAGACACCGCAGTGGTGGTCTTAGTGAAGGTTAAGACACTGTAGTGGTGGTCTTAGTGAAGGTTGAAACACACTGTAGTGGTGGTCTTAGTGAAGGTTGAAACACACTGTAGTGGTGGTCTTAGTGAAGGTTAAGACACCGCAGTGGTGGTCTTAGTGAAGGTTAAGACACTGTAGTGGTGGTCTTAGTGAAGGTTGAAACACACTGTAGTGGTGGTCTTAGTGAAGGTTGAAACACACTGTAGTGGTGGTCTTAGTGAAGGTTAAGACACCGCAGTGGTGGTCTTAGTGAAGGTTAAGACACTGCAGTGGTGGTCTTAGTGAAGGTTGAAACACACTGTAGTGGTGGTCTTAGTGAAGGTTGAAACACACTGTAGTGGTGGTCTTAGTGAAGGTTAAGACACCGCAGTGGTGGTCTTAGTGAAGGTTAAGACACTGCAGTGGTGGTCTTAAGTGAAGGTTGAAACACACTGTAGTGGTGGTCTTAGTGAAGGTTAAGAGACACTGTAGCGGTCTTAGTGATGGTTAAGACACCCTTAGTGATCTTAGTGATGGTTAAGACACACTAGTTATCTTAGTGATATGGTTAGGACACTGTAGCTGTCTTAGTGATGTGGTTAAGACACACTAGTGGTGGAATATTTCGATACTGTTTTATTTCCTATAACTGGAGGTGTGACCTATTCTCTGGCTTCACTATGCAGATATCTTTGCTCTCTGGCCACATGACTCTTAGTCTCTTCCAACCATTTCTCGATGCACTTAATCTTGCTCCTTCCATCAAGTTCAAAGCTGACTGGGAATCTAACTCTTTGCTTCCTTTCCTTGATGCTCATGTTCATCGCTCGGTTACAGGCTTTTCTTTTTTCCGTTTATCGCAACCCAATGCACAGTAACATATATATTCACTAATTTTCTTGCCATGCTCCCTCTGTCAAGAAAAGTGTTCTTATTTCTCTCCTCCTCCATATGCCCTCCGCATATATGACCCTCAGTTCCTTGACCCGGAAATTTCCACTCATCGCAATTCGTACTCTCGTCTTGGCTACCTTTTCGATTTCATAAACTCTGCCTTCTCACGTGCTAAACGGATTTTCTTCTCTTCATGTGAAATCTCTTGTTCTGTGCCTTCCTTATATTTCCAGTCTCCCAGATCTTACCAACATTCCTTATACATCAAACTTACTTTTCGCCGAAAACCCTTTGTAACAATTTAGTTCGTGCTTCTCTTCCTGCTACTGATGTTTCCGGAGTCTACTCCATTTCCTGCTCCTCTTGTCGTCTCCAATACATTGGAGAAACTATTCTATTTCTGACAGACTTAAGAGAACAAATATTAGACTTACCGACACTAATAACGCTCTTATAGAGATCACAATCATCTTATTACTGGTCCTCTGCCAAAACTGTCTACGCTTCTTCTAGCCTTCATAGAAACCCGTCTTGTTGAAGAATCTCTTATTTACAACTTTCCTAATCGGAATCTTAGTCCAGGTGATGGTAATAGTAATGGTAGTGGGCCTAAAAATTATTACCAGAAGTGGTTATGGAATAGTATTGTGTAGTTGTAGCAGTAATACAAAAGAATGGAGGAGCACTGCAGGAGACTGGCCCATTCTGGGAAGGACCAGTGATTGAGTAATGAGAGTGAATTACATTTCAGGATGGCGGAGACTGAAGTATCTCAACATTCTAACACTTTTTCTAATCCGGGGGGGGGGGACATGGACCTGCTCCGTATGGGTCAGTAGACCTGTTGCAGTGTTCCTTCTTTCTTATGTTCTTATGTTGTCCCCAAGGACACAAGAACTACAGCAGGCCAATGACCCAAGTTTGGAAAGAAAATGCAGCAAGAAAGGTGAACGACAGGAAATGTAAATAAAATGCAGAAAACAGTCAATGGCGAACACACATTTTGTGTCCTCCAAGTCTGCCAGAAAGAGCGGCCAATGTCATCCATGAAATGGAGTAGACACCGGAGGAAGCGGTGAAGTATGAGCAAAATTACTGCAAAGGGTATTAGTCTATTAGTCTAGAGGATGGATGGTGTTATTAATATTTTGTAGAAAGGAAATATAGGGAAGCCAAAGAAGAGACCTCAAGGGAGAAGTGAGTTTGGGAGAGAAGAAAGTCCGTTTAGCAAGAGAATACGCAGAGTTTATGAAATAGGAAGGATAGCCAAGGCGAGAGAACAAGCTTTGAAGAGTGAAAATTTCAGAGTCGAGAAATTGTGGTGACAGATACGGAGGGCGTGGGAGAAGATTGAAACAAGAATACTTTTCTTGATAACAGGAGCTGGTAAGAAAAGTAGTGAATGTACATCCCGCTGTGCCTTGGCTTGCAGTAAACAAAGAGAAAAACTTACCAAGTGGTGAACACGATCATCAAGGATAGGAAACACTGAATTAGACTCCTCAGTTTTGAACTTGATAGAAAGGAGCAAAATAGGTTGGAAGAGACTCGAGTCATGGGAGTAAAGGGCAAAGACATCTACAATGCCTTAGAAAAGGTCGCATCCCAGTACTAAGAAGCGAGACAGTTTCGAAATACTTCGTAGAAATGTTAGCAAGAACAACAGATAGAAGAGAAACCATATCAACACCAAAAATTCTGCGAATGAAATTTATCTTGAAAGGGAAAATAAGTTAGATTCCACACAAAGGCAAATAAGATCAAGAAAGGCATCAGTGGAGATGGGTAGATGAAGTAGCCTTTCACTGGCCTTCAATGAGAAAACTGAAAATATCACCAAGAGGAACATTAAGAAAGAGAGACTCGACATCAAGACTTAATATCTTACAGATCAAATATGGCCGAACACATTCGATGAAGTCTTAAGAGTGACGGAAGTGAGCAGGAGAAAAAGACCCAAAAAGTGAGATTTTTGGCCAGCCAGGAGGCAAGAGAATAAGAGAAAGATGGGACAAACCACGGTACGGGTGGGGATCGAACTTACAGCAAGCGATTCGTAAAACTCATGGTTTGTTTGCAATCGTATTATTACGATTTCGCGAGTCAAGAAAGATGGAACGTCAAGGAATACCGGGTTTGTGAATTTTAGAAATATGGAACATTGAACAAGATCAAAGTTAGGAGGACAGAGATTGGAAAGATTGCCAAGTTTAAGGTTGAAAGTTCCATACAGCGCTGTAAGGGAAGTGTAGGCGCTGGTTTAAGTGATATTAAGTCAACACTGGACACCACACTAGCAGACACGGTGTGTGTGTTAACACCACACTAGCAGACACGGTGTGTGTGTGTTAACACCACACTAGCAGACACGGTGCGTGTGTGTTAACACCACACTAGCAGACACGGTGCGTGTGTGTTAACACCACACTAGCAGACACGGTGCGTGTGTGTTAACACCACACTAGCAGACACGGTGCGTGTGTGTTAACACCACACTAGCAGACACGGTGCGTGTGTGTTAACACCACACTAGCAGACACGGTGCGTGTGTGTTAACACCACACTAGCAGACCCGGTGCGTGTGTTAACACCACACTAGCAGACACGGTGCGTGTGTTAACACCACACTAGCAGACACGGTGCGTGTGTTAACACCACACTAGCAGACACGGTGTGTGTGTTAACACCACACTAGCAGACACGGTGTGTGTGTTAACACCACACTAGCAGACACGGTGCGTGTGTTAACACCACACTAGCAGACACGGTGCGTGTGTTAACACCACACTAGCAGACACGGTGCGTGTGTTAACACCACACTAGCAGACACGGTGCGTGTGTTAACACCACACTAGCAGACACGGTGTGTGTGTTAACACCACACTAGCAGACACGGTGCGTGTGTTAACACCACACTAGCAGATACGGTGCGTGTGTTAACACCACACTAGCAGACACGGTGCGTGTGTTAACACCACACTAGCAGACACGGTGTGTGTGTTAACACCACACTAGCAGACACGGTGCGTGTGTTAACACCACACTAGCAGACACGGTGTGTGTGTTAACACCACACTAGCAGACACGGTGCGTGTGTTAACACCACACTAGCAGACACGGTGCGTGTGTTAACACCACACTAGCAGACACGGTGCGTGTGTTAACACCACACTAGCAGACACGGTGCGTGTGTTAACACCACACTAGCAGACACGGTGCGTGTGTTAACACCACACTAGCAGACAAGGTGTATGTGTTAACACCACACCTAGCAGACAAGGTGCGTGTTAACACCACACCTAGCAGACAAGGTGTGTGTTAACACCACACTAGCAGACAAGGCGCGTGTGTTAACACCACACTAGCAGACAAGGCGTATGTGTTAACACCACTCTAGCAGACAAGGTGTGTGTGTTAACACCACAATAGCAGACAAGGTGTATGTGTTAACACCACACTAGCAGACAAGGTGTATGTGTTAACACCACACTAGCAGACAAGGTGTATGTGTTAACACCACACTAGCAGTGCTAGGAATAAGATGGACGAGTTGAGATTATTGCTAGTGCAGGTAACATTGATGTATTTGCCTTAACTGAGACGTGGTTTAATTCAAAAAGTTGGGACATGCCTGCGGAATGTTATATTCAGGGTTTTAAATTGTTCCAAGTAGATAGAAGTATCGGGAAGGGGGGTGGGGTGGCATTATATGTCCGAGATCGCTTGAACTGTTGAATAAAAACGGGTATTAAGTCTGAAGTAACACATACAGAGTCTGTTTGGATAGAATTTTCAGAGGGGCATGAAAAACTGATTTTAGGAGTGATATACCGTCCCCCAAACTTAGATAAGGACCAAGGGAGACTACTATGGGAGGAAACTGTTAAGGCCACAAGGCACGATAATGTAGTAATTCTAGGAGACTTTAACTTTAGTCATATTGATTGGAATTTCTTGACTGGGAATTTAGAATCATACGACTTCTTAGAAGTAGTTCAGGATTGTTTTTTGAAGCAGTTTGTGACAGAACCTACAAGGGGAAATAACCTGCTTGACTTAGTTATGGCAAACAATGAATCCCTTGTTAATAATTTAGAAATTTCAGAGGAACTGGGTGCTAGCGACCACAAATCAATTACATTTAGCATTGAATGGAAGTACGATAGTAGCGATAACTCAGTAACAGTCCCAGATTTTCGCTTAGCAGATTACGATGGGCTTAGAGAACACTTATCATCTGTTAACTGGAGTAACGAAGTGAGCTATCAATATGACAGTTTTCTGAACACTATACATGCTGCTCAAAGAACGTTTATCCCATATAATGAAATTAGATCAAATAGAAATGACCCAAAATGGATGAATAATAGCTCAAATATCTACTAGGGCATAAGAAAGGAATTTATAGGCGTATCAAAAGAGGTGAGGGTCATCTTATGAATCAGTATATTGACATTAAGAGGGACATTAAAAAGGGGATAAGAAAAGCTAAAAGGGACTATGAAATTAAAGTTGCTAGGGATTCTAAAACTAACCCAAAGAGTTTTTTCCAGGTCTATAGAACAAAAGTTAGAGATAAGATAGGTCCTCTTAAAAATAACTATGGGCATCTTACTGACAAAGAGAATGAAATGTGCTCGATTTTAAATAATTATTTTCTCTCAGTTTTTACACAGGAAGACACTAACAATATTCCAGCAATTAATTTTGATAGTGGGCTAGAAGAAGATAAACTATGTAACATCACAGTCACTAGTGAGATGGTTGTGAAGCAGATAGACAGACTGAAGCAAAATAAGTCGCCGGGTCCTGGAGAGAGTGTGGTTTTTTCAAGGGTTCTTAAGGAATGCAAAATGGAACTCTGTGAACCATTAACTAATATTTTTAATTTATCTCTTCAAACAGGTGTAGTGTCTGATATGTGGAAGATGGCTAATGTAATTCCTATTTTTAAAACAGGGGACAAGTCGTTACCGTCAAATTACCGCCCAATAAGCCTGACCTCAATTGTAGGCAAATTACTAGAGTCAATTATAGCTGAGATTATAAGAAGCCATCTCGATAAGCATAGTTTGATTAATGATACTCAGCATGGATTCACAAGAGACCGGTCTTGTCTAACTAATTTATTAACTTTCTTCAGTAAAGCTTTTGAGGCTGTTGACCACGATAAAGAATTTGATATTATTTACTTAGATTTTAGTAAGGCTTTTGATAGAGTTCCGCACCAAAGACTGTTAAAGAAAGTGGCAGCTCATGGCATTGGGGGAAAAGTGCTCTCGTGGATCGAGTCATGGCTCACAGACAGGAAGCAGAGTGTGTCCATAAAGTGGCGTTCCACAGGGATCAGTCTTGGGCCCGTTGTTGTTTATAATATATATCAATGATCTTGATGAGGGAATTACTAGTGATATGAGCAAATTCGCCGATGACACAAAGATAGGTAGGATAATTGATTCAAACGTAGATGTTATGGAACTTCAGGATGATTTAAACAAACTCTATTCTTGGTCAGAAAAGTGGCAGATGCAGTTCAGTGTAGATAAATGCAAGGTTCTGAAGCTCGGGAGTGTCCATAACCCTAGTACTTATAAGTTAAATGATGTAGAACTTAGCCATACAGATTGCGAAAAGGACTTGGGGGTTATGGTGAGCAGCAACCTTAAACCAAGACAGCAATGCCTAAGCGTACGTAATAAGGCAAATAGATTACTGGGATTTATATCAAGAAGTGTAAGCAACAGAAGTCCAGAGGTCATACTGCAGCTTTATACATCATTAGTAAGGCCTCACCTAGATTATGCAGCTCAGTTCTGGTCTCCATGTTACAGAATGGACATAAATTCGTTAGAAAACATTCAGCGTAGGATGACTAAATTAATACATAGCATTAGAAATCTTCCTTACGAAGAAAGATTGAAGACTCTTAAGTTACATTCACTTGTTAGACGAAGAATGAGGGGAGACCTGACCGAAGTGTATAAGAGGAAGATAGGTATTAATAAAGGGAATATTAACAAGGTCTTGAGGATATCTCTCCAAGAGAGAACCCGCAGTAATGGATTTAAATTAGACAAGTTTAGATTTAGAAAGGACATAGGAAAGTATTGGTTTGGAAATAGGGTAGTTGATGAGTGGAACAGTCCACCTAGTTGGGTTATTGAGGCTAGGACTTTGGGTAGTTTCAAATTTAGGTTGGATAAGTACATGAGTGGGAGGGGTTGGATTTGAGTGGGACTTTCACATCAGAGCTTATTTCTTGGGTGGCATTGAAAATTGGGTTGGGCAAATGTTTTGTTAGTGGGATGAATTGTAAAGGACCTGCCTAGTATGGGCCAACAGGCCTCCTGCAGTGTTCCTCCTTTCTTATGTTCTTATGTGTTAACACCACACTAGCAAACAAAGTGTGTGTTAACACCACACTAGCAGACTAGGTGTGTGTGTTAACACCACACTAGTAGACAAGGTGTGTGTGTGTGTGTTAACACCACATTAGCAGACAAGGTGTGTGTGTGTGTGTGTGTGTTAACACCACATTAGCAGACAAGGTGTGTGTGTGTGTGTGTGTGTGTTAACACCACATTAACAGACAAGGTGTGTTAACACCACACTAGCAGACAAGGTGTGTGTGTGTTAACACCACATTAGCAGACAAGGTGTGTGTGTGTGTGTGTGTGTGTGTTAACACCACATTAACAGACAAGGTGTGTTAACACCACACTAGCAGACAAGGTGTGTGTGTGTGTGTGTGTGTGTGTGTGTGTGTGTGTGTGTGTGTGTGTGTGTGTGTGTGACCACACTAACAGACAAGGTGTGTGTGTGTGTGTGTGTTAACACCACACTAACAGACAAGGTGTGTGTGTGTGTGTTAACACCACACTAGCAGACAAGGTGTGTGTGTGTGTGTGTGTGTGTGTTAACACCACACTAACAGACAAGGTGTGTGTGTGTGTTAACACCACACTAGCAGACAAGGTGTGTGTGTGTGTGTGTGTGTGTGTTAACACCACACTAGCAGACAAGGTGTGTTTTAACACCACACTGGCATTGAGGGACTGTTTACCTAGGCTCGCCATTAGATACTATGTAAATAATTGTGAGAATCATTATGCCCGCAGTTTGGTCTCAGACCAGGCCTAATTGTTGGCATCCTGTTTTTTTTTTTTTTTCAGGCTGTTTTTGTTGGCTGTACGCAGTCCAACGTAAAAACGCTGATCTCACTATTTGTAACCGTGATAACGTATCGTCTGGCAATCTGAGATAAAAGATAACATTTTCATTAATATCAACACTGGAAAGAGGACGCAAATCCTTCAATGGTGTATCAGTAATTTACTGTTTCCCAGACCATTCTCAACCACATAATGTGCTCTATTACATCTCTAACGCCATCAAAATATCACCAGCTGTAGCCACACTTTTTTTATATATATTAACGATTCAAAGTATATATATATATATATATATATATATATATATATATATATATATATATATATATATATATATATATATATATATATATATATATATATATTCAATAATCTTATTGCAAAAATTAATAATTTTGTACCAAAAGCAACTTAGAAAACTTTATTATAACAAGAGCAATTTAATTTAGCCTAATCCAACTAAATATATTTTAGATTAATTTACAAGAATTTAATAATAAACAAACACAATGAAATATATTTTTTTTTTCGTTAGGTTCAGAATGATTTTTGCAAAATTATAACATACACAAATTTTCGCTTGACTTATTCGGCAAGAAGAGCGTGTGTGTGTGTGTGTGTGTGTGTGTGTGTGTGTGTGTGTGTGTGTGTGTGTGTGTGTGTGTGTGTGCGCGCGCGCGCGCGTGCGTGTGTGTGTGCATGTGCGCGCGCGCGTGCGTGCGTAAATTAACCACAGAGAAAGCTTAAGTTGATAGTTCAAGGCCTTTCGTGTTGCAATCAACACATCAGGAGCTTGCAATGCTGCAGAAATAGAGTAGGAAACCCAGGCAGATTCGTACAGGGGAAAGACCCTCTGTAGAATAAGAGAAATTGTTACACAAATAACCCGCACATAGGAGAGAGGAGCTTACAACGACGTTTCGGTTCGACTTGGACCATTTACAAAGTCACACTGTTGCCTAGAACGGTACCAAGTGCTAGAAAATGAAGGCAGCATAATACAGAATATAAGCATAAAGCATATAGAGTCCATAAGCATTGAATATGTAGTAATGACCAAGCAACCACAACATTAGTGACTTTAAATTCTGATTCCAGGTATTATAATACCTGTTATTGTACTTGAGCAACCAATGTTGATGCACAGTAACATTAATTGTTTCCCTTTCTTTCTCTTGCAGGTAAGTGTACTGGACGACGAGTGAGTTTTCTACTGGACGACGAGTAAGTTGTGTACTGGACAGAGTTGTTTACCGGACAAAGAGCGAGTTGTCTACTGGACGACGAGCGAGTTCTGTACTGGACGACGAGTAAGTTGTGTACTGGACGACGAATAAGTTGTGTACTGGACGACGAGTAAGTTGTGTACTGGAGGTGGAGTTGACTGGATGCTAGGTAAGTTGTGTACTGGAGGTGGAGTTGACTGGATGCTGGGTAAGTTGTGACCTAGTATGCCGCGACTTATTTGCAGGTGTCTTTTGTCCTCGCAGTCTGACCACAAGCTAGTATAATGCAACTTTAAAGGGTGTAAATATCTTGTACTATAACGCCACTTTAAATGTTGTAAACAACATGTAAATGACATACAGAAAAGGTTAAATGATTAGCGTATGAAATTAAAGTTAGATCTAACATGTATAATGTTCTAGTTAACTTTAAATTTATATACATTATGATGGAGCCTAGAGCCTAGAAATATCTGTTCCACAGACAGCATCTTGACTGGAACACTTAACAACAAGATCACACACAGGCAGTGCATACTGGACGACTTTATGAAGGTCAAGAAGGATAAATGTTCGTCTCACACATGACACAGCATATAGCCACTTAACCCTTCAACACACTCCATGTACTGTAGATGTGGATTATCCTCCCTTCGTCCCAGTGTGTATATTGTAGACTTTTTTCTAATTATTATTATTATAATCAAGGGGGAAGCGCTAAACCCAGAGGATTATACAGCGCCTGGGGGGGGGGATGTGGAAGGTATTCAGACTTAATTTGGGAAACTGGAGCATAGATCCAATTCCCTAAATCAAGAGCCCCTCACCAACATCAAGGAACCTTCCTTGAGGGGACTTTTTTCTAAATAAGATGCGGATACCTATCTTGAAGAGGGATCTTACCTGCTCCTTCAGTTCATTTTTGAGGTTGCTTTAAGTACCAGTAACCTGCCTAATTGCGTCCCAAAACACACACTATTAACCATCCTCAACTCTTAGTTTTACAAGCACTTATAAGGCGCAGTTAATGCCCTAATAACCGTTGTGGGGACCATGACAAGGCAAGACTCTGGCGTCGCATGTGGACGTGTGAGCCATGATAATGTCTCTTACACGCGTCATGCACTCGTATTGACGTGTGAGGTGCTTGTGATGACTGACGTGTTATACAGTCATGTGTGTGTGTAGGGGGGGGGTACTTGTGATCCCTGGCGTGTTATACAGTTGTGTGTGTGTGGGGGGGTACTTGTGATCCCTGGCGTGTTATACAGTTGTGTGTGTGTGGGGGGGTACTTGTGATCCTTGGCGTGTTATACAGTTGTGTGTGTGGGGGGGGGGGGCTGCCTGTGATGCCTGTTGATTTTGCTGTTTACACATGATAGCTAACATAAATGTTGTGTTTGTTCCGTGTAAACTTTCAATTATAATTCCAATGACACACTGTCATACTGGTCGAAATTCACAGACTTTCAGTTTATTACTGTGAAGACAGGACGCACTCTATAGTTAAGACGCACTCCATAGTTAAGATACTCCACGTAGCAATCAGGGAACTTCTAGCAAGCTCTTTTAATTTTAATATTTTAACGTAATTTTTTAATTGATATCGGTCATTTTAACTTGATATGATAATATATATTTGTATTGAGTGATTATGTTCGTGGCTTTTATTCTTTATTTTTCTCTTTGCTTTTCTTGTGTGTTGTATGAGGGCTTAGTAAGTTACGCGGTCAACGTGTTCCCTCAACATCGTAAGTACCGCCAGCCCAGGGTACCAGTAGAGGCTGAAGGTACCATTAATTACTAAAGGAACCATTAATTACTATCGCATTTGCTTTGTCTGCAGAAAAAACAAATGCAATAGTAATTAGGAACAAGGAAGATTATAGGGGAAAAATAAACATGATATTAGGAGACGGGGAAAGTCAGGCGCCTCTTAAGAGCCACACCCATACAACTGATAGTCACAGTGACTTAAACGACCACCGCTCAGGTACCTGGGCGACCGTGCAATCTTTATTAATTAAGAGCACGATTCTCCAGACAATCCAGATTTTATAAACAAAAAAAAAGTTCCATCCCCCCCCCCTTACTCCTTCAAAAAACAGCGCAGCTCAACATCCAGTATCTTGTGTGAGAGGTATGGATTGAGGATTAACAACAGCAGAGCGAGTATTACTGTGACGCTAAGAACACCTATATCTGACTGTCAGTTTACACTAAAGTTATCTATATTTAATGCCCTTCAATCTGACGTTGCACTCACCTTTAGTTGAAAGGTCTTCAGTTGATATTAAAATGAAATGATTCTTGTAAAGTTTATCTTAGTCCAGTAATATGTTGAACCGAAAATCAAACTTGTCTGCTGGCTTTTGATACGAGTCAAGTTATCCTGAGATGGTGACGCTGAAGTCAGTTTGATGTAGCGACTCTTGATCTTATATTACCGAGAGTAAGGTTGATGTGGTAACCTACTGACCTTGAGAACACCTTGCACTAGTTGAGTGTGTGTTGCTACAACACCTTGCACTAGATGAGTGTGTGTTGCTACAACACCTTGCACTTGTTGAGTGTGTGTTGCTACAACACCTTGCACTTGTTGAGTGTGTGTTGCTACAACACCTTGCACTTGTTGAGTGTGTGTTGCTACAACACCTTGCACTTGTTGAGTGTGTGTTGCTACAACACCTTGCACTTGTTGAGTGTGTGTTGCTACAACACCTTGCACTTGTTGAGTGTGTGTTGCTACAACACCTTGCACTAGATGAGTGTGTGTTGCTACAACACCTTGCACTAGTTGAGTGTGTGTTGCTACAACACCTTGCACTTGTTGAGTGTGTGTTGCTACAACACCTTGCACTAGTTGAGTGTGTGTTGCTACAACACCTTGCACTTGTTGAGTGTGTGTTGCTACAACACCTTGCACTTGTTGAGTGTGTGTTGCTACAACACCTTGCACTTGTTGAGTGTGTGTTGCTACAACACCTTGCACTAGTTGAGTGTGTGTTGCTACAACACCTTGCACTTGTTGAGTGTGTGTTGCTACAACACCTTGCACTTGTTGAGTGTGTGTTGCTACAACACCTTGCACTAGATGAGTGTGTGTTGCTACAACACCTTGCACTAGTTGAGTGTTTGTTGCTACAACACCTTGCACTTGTTGAGTGTGTGTTGCTACAACACCTTGCACTTGTTGAGTGTGTGTTGCTACAACACCTTGCACTTGTTGAGTGTGTGTTGCTACAACACCTTGCACTTGTTGAGTGTGTGTTGCTACAACACCTTGCACTTGTTGAGTGTGTGTTGCTACAACACCTTGCACTTGTTGAGTGTGTGTTGCTACAACACCTTGCAACAATCAACAACTGAACCCTAGTCTGCTAACACATACGATACTGGTGTCTGCTGACACACAGGACCCTGGTGTCTGCTGACATACACACACGACCCTGGTGTCTGCTGACACACACACACACACGACCCTGGTGTCGGCTGACACACACACACACACACACGACCCTGGTGTCGGCTGACACACACACACACACACACACGACCCTGGTGTCGGCTGACACACACACACACACACGACCCTGGTGTCGGCTGACACACACACACACACACGACCCTGGTGTCTACTGACATGCACGACCCTGGTGTCTGCTGACACGCACGACCCTGGCGTCTGCTGACACACGCACGACCCTGGCGTCTGCCGACACACGCACGGCCCTGGCGTCTGCCGACACACGCACGGCCCTGGCGTCTGCCGACACACGCACGGCCCTGGCGTCTGCCGACACACGCACGGCCCTGGCGTCTGCCGACACACGCACGGCCCTGGCGTCTGCCGACACACGCACGGCCCTGGCGTCTGCCGACACACGCACGGCCCTGGCGTCTGCCGACACACGCACGGCCCTGGCGTCTGCCGACACACGCACGGCCCTGGCGTCTGCCGACACACGCACGGCCCTGGCGTCTGCCGACACACGCACGGCCCTGGCGTCTGCCGACACACGCACGGCCCTGGCGTCTGCCGACACCAACATGACCCTGGTGTCTGGTGACACCAACATGACCCTGGCGTCTGGTGACACCAACATGACCCTGGCGTCTGGTGACACCAACATGACCCTGGTGTCTGCCGACACCAACATGACCCTGGTGTCTGCCGACACCAACATGACCCTGGTGTCTGCCGACACCAACATGACCCTGGTGTCTGCCGACACCAACATGACCCTGGTGTCTGCCGACACCAACATGACCCTGGTGTCTGCCGACACCAACATGACCCTGGTGTCTGCCGACACCAACATGACCCTGGTGTCTGCCGACACCAACATGACCCTGGTGTCTGCCGACACCAACATGACACATGACCCTGGTGTCTGCCGACACCAACATGGCCCTGGTGTCTGCCGACACCAACATGGCCCTGGTGTCTGCCGACACACACACGACCCTGGTGTCTGCCGACACACACACGACCCTGGTGTCTGCCGACACACACACGACCCTGGTGTCTGCCGACACACACACGACCCTGGTGTCTGCCGACACACACGACCCTGGTGTCTGCCGACACACACACGACCCTGGTGTCTGCTGACACACACACGACCCTGGTGTCTGCTGACACACACACGACCCTGGTGTCTGCTGACACACACACGACCCTGGTGTCTGCTGACACACACACGACCCTGGTGTCTGCTGACACACACACGACCCTGGTGTCTGCTGACACACACACGACCCTGGTGTCTGCTGACACACACACGACCCTGGTGTCTGCTGACACACACACGACCCTGGTGTCTGCTGACACACACACGACCCTGGTGTCTGCTGACACACACACGACCCTGGTGTCTGCTGACACACACACGACCCTGGTGTCTGCTGACACACACACGACCCTGGTGTCTGCTGACACACACACGACCCTGGTGTCTGCTGACACACACACGACCCTGGTGTCTGCTGACACACACACGACCCTGGTGTCTGCTGACACACACACGACCCTGGTGTCTGCTGACACACACACGACCCTGGTGTCTGCTGACACCAACATGACCCTGGTGTCTGCTGACACCAACCTGACCCTGGTGTCTGCTGACACCAACATGACCCTGGTGTCTGCTGACACCAACATGACCCTGGTGTCTGCTGACACCAACAGGACCCTGGTGTCTGCTGACACCAACAGGACCCTGGTGTCTGCTGACACCAACAGGACCCTGGTGTCTGCTGACACCAACAGGACCCTGGTGTCTGCTGACACCAACAGGACCCTGGTGTCTGCTGACACCAACATGACCCTGGTGTCTGCTGACACCAACATGACCCTGGTGTCTGCTGACACCAACATGACCCTGGTGTCTGCTGACACACACGACCCTGGTGTCTGCTGACACACACGACCCTGGTGTCTGCTGACACACACGACCCTGGTGTCTGCCGACACACACGACCCTGGTGTCTACCGACACACACGACCCTGGTGTCTACCGACACACGACCCTGAGTTCTACATACACACACGACCCTGGTGTCTACCGACACACACGACCCTGGGGTCTACCGACACACGACCCTGGGGTCTACCGACACACACACGACCTTGGTGTCTGCCGACACACACGATACTGGTGTCTGCCGACACACACGACCCTGGTGTCTGCCGACACACACGACCCTGGTGTCTGTCGACACACACGACCCTGGTGTGTGCTGACACACATGACCCTGGTGTCTGCCGACACACACGACCCTGATGTCTACCGACACACACGACCCTGGTGTCTACCGACACACACGACCCTGGTGTCTACCGACACACATGACCCTGGTGTGTGCTGACACACATGACCCCGGTGTGTGCTGACACACATGACACTGGTGTGTGCTGGCACACATGACCCTGGTGTGTGCCGACACACATGACCCTGGTGTGTGCCGACACACACGACCCTGGTGTCTACCGACACACACGACCCTGGTGTCTACCGACACACACGACCCTGGTGTCTACCGACACACACGACCCTGGTGTCTCCCGACACACATGACCCTGGTGTCTACCGACACACTCGACCCTGGTGTCTACCGACACACATGACCCTGGTGTGTGCCGACACACATGACCCTGGTGTGTGCCGACACACATGACCCTGGTGTGTGCCGACACACATGACCCTGGTGTGTGCCGACACACATGATCCTGGTGTCTGCTGACACACATGACCCTGGTGTGTGCCGACACACATGACCCTGGTGTGTGCTGACACACATGACCCTGGTGTCTGCCGACACACATGACCCTGGTGTGTGCCGACACACATGACCCTGGTGTGTGCTGACACACATGACCCTGGTGTGTGCTGACACACATGACCCTGGTGTCTGCTGACACACATGACCCTGGTGTGTGCCGACACACATGACCCTGGTGTGTGCCGACACACATGACCCTGGTGTGTGCCGACACACATGACCCTGGTGTGTGCCGACACACATGACCCTGGTGTGTGCCGACACACATGACCCTGGTTTCTTTATTTCTACAAGTATATCTATCTTTTCTCGCCTGCTTTCCAGGAATACAAGTCAAGGAACTTTAACCCATCCCAACAATTTTGCTTTATTGTGTTTGTGTGTGCCGTGAAAGTTCTCTGTACATTCTCCAGGTCTGCAATTTCGCCTGCCTTGAAAGGCGCCGTTAGTGTACAGAAATATCCCTCATACAAACCATTGCTTACGTCAGTGACATCCTGTATAGAAAGCCTCCTAGTTATGCAAAACATTTCGGGTAACAGGTTAATTTGCCTCCCCCAGGATGCGACCCATACCAGTCGGCTAACATCCATGTACCTACTTACTGCTAGGTGAACAGGGACAACAGGTGTCTTAAGGAAACACGCCCAATGTTTCCACCCGTACCGGGGCTTGAACCACCGACACTCACTGTGTGAGCTAAGAGTGCTACCAACTGGACTAAGGTTGATTAAAGATTCAGGCAGTGTAGGCTTTGTGTAGCAGAATTAATGGTGCTTTCCTTCAATATGTTGACCCCCGGTGAGCCATGTGGACTCTCATAATTAAGAAGATGCACTTGATAACTTGTTCTTGCAACTTTGAGGTTCTGGAAACCACCACCTGCTGGGATTCTAAGTGCTGACTCCTCTTCTGTGTTTTCTTTTTCTTTCTGCTACGGTTTTTCTGACTTTTTTTTTCATATACAAATCTGCTAGTGAATCTTGCCATATTTTTATGGTATTCATTGATGTTCACCATAGTTACTGTAGTCACTTAGCAAGCTCTGTAGTGTTACGTTCATTGATGTTCACCACAGATAACATTTCGGCCTTCCCAAAACTCATAAACCTGATATTCCTCTACGTCCTATCATATCCTCTAGAGGTTCTGTCTCTTATTCTCTTGCTTCTTGGCTGGCCAAAACCTTCACTCCCTTTCTTGGTACTTTTTCTCCTGCCCACCTCCGTCAGTCTCAAGACTTCATTGAACGGGTTCGCTCTCTCCCGACCTGTAATAGTCTTGACGTTGAGTCCCTCTTCACCAATGTCCCTCTTGATGTCCTTGATTTTCTTAGAAGGCCCATGAAGGGTTTCATCATCTCCCTATACCTATTGATGTATTTCTTGATCTTATCCACCTCTGTGTGGACTAAGTCATTTTCCTTCCAAGGGAAATATTATTCTCAAACCTTCGGTGTCGCTATGGGCTCTCCTCTCTCTCCTGTCCTTGCTAATCTTTACATGGAATACTTCGAGACTTCTTCCTACTATCGATGTGCGCCCTTCACTCTGGCTCCGCTATGTTGATGACATCTTTGCTCTGTGGCCTCATGACTAGTCTCTTCCCACCTTTTCTTGAAGCTCTTAATAATCTTGCCCCTTCCATTAAGTTTAAAGCTGAATGGGAATCTAATTCCTTGCTTCCTTTCCTTGATGTTAATGTCCACTGGTCAGATACAGGTTTTTCCATTTCCGTTTACCGCAAACCTATGCACAGTGGCATGTACATTCACTACTTTTCCTATCATTCTTCCCCTGTCAAGAAAAGTGTTCTTATCTCCCTCTTTCTCCGTGCCCTCCGCATCTGTGATCCTCTTCCTTCCAGCAGAAATTTCCACTCTTCATAATTCGTTTTTCCGTCTTGGCTACCCTTCCCATTTCATAGACTGCCTTCTCACGTGCCAAACGTAAGTTCTTCTCTCCCAAACTTTCTACTCCTGGGAACTCTTCTGTCCTCTGCCTTCCCTACATTTCCGGTCTTTCTAATCTCAACAATTCTCTCCGTCCCTTAGACATCAAGATTACTTTCCGCCAGACTAACACTCTTCGCACTAATCTCGTTCATACCTCTCCTCCCTCTATAGATGTTCCTGGTGTCTACTCTATTTCTTGCTCCTCCTGTCCTCTTCAGTACTTTGGAGAAACTGGTCGATCTCTTTCTGACAGACTTAGGAAGCACAAAAATAGTGTTAGACTTGCCGACACTAACAATGCTCTTTTCTGTCACGTCAGAGATCACAGCCATCCTATTGACTGGTCTTCTGCTAAAACTGTCTTCCCTACTTCCAACTTTAACAGTCGCCGTCTAGTTGAATCCTCCCTAATACACAACTTTCCTTGTATGAATCTTAGTCCTGGCTTCGTCTCTGTAGATGCCTTCCTCTCCCACTACATTGTAAAATGCTCCAAACTTCAGAACACCCGTGACTTAACCTGATTCCTCCTTTTTCTTCTTTTCCCTCTTCCCCTATCGTCTTTCTTTCCTCTGTCTTGTGTTTCTGTTCCTCATTTATTTTATTTTATTTTATTCCCCCCCCCACCTCTGTTCTCGCTCTCCCTCTGTGGGCACCTAGCTCCCTTGCAGTGCTCCCCATTCTTAGTATTTGACTGGCTCCTCTTCCTCCCCACTACTACTTCCTTCCACCATCGCTACTACTACTACTACTACTACCACTTCCTGTCTATAAATACCCGTCCTCCTCTACTTCTCGTTAGTGAGAGTTTGTAAATGGTCCAAGTCGGACCGAAACGTCGACGTCAGCTCCTCTCTTCTAAGTGCTGGTTATTTGTGTATGTTCACCGCAGTTACTGTAGTCACTTAGCAAGTCTTGTGTTACGTTCATTCATGTTCACCACAGTGATTGCTTCAGCATACCATACATGTTGTATATGACGTTCACTAATGACTCTCACTTTGAGAGGAATCTTTAGATATTTGAGTCAGTCATGGACGTTTATGACGTCACATCTGTGACTTCAACATCAAGTGCCGGATCAGCCGGGTTGTCACAGCTATATGGGCGTGCGGGCAGCTAGAACAGCTTGATTGACCACGCAGTAAACAGTCCATCAATCTTGGACTGAACACATTGACTCCAGGCTGAGGGACTGATTACCTCAAAGTCCTCCTCATCTTCTACCTTTCACTCCATTGGACTGAAGATGTCACTGGCCGGCGAAACGTCTCCGGAATAGAGATACCCAAATGTTGCACAAGTGTCTCATTTATCAACTTGTCGGTTTTCTAAACCATTTAAGTGTGTAGCAGAGAAGTACAATAATAGTCCAGATCATTCTCACACCAACAGTAAAAAGACGTCCAATATTCCACGTTTCCCAGTCTTCGCCAGTCACCTCGTTGCCAGACGTGTTATTATAATTTGCATTTTTTGTAGGTAAATGCATGTTTTTACAGGTTTATATAACTTTATCTAACATGACCTGAAGTATACGTGGAGGATGCTTCCGGGATCAGCGACCTCACTGCTCGCTCCCAGACCAAGCCTCCTGGTGTATCAAGGCTTGATTAATCAGGCTGTTACTGCTGGCCATACGCAGTCCAACATACGAACCAGAGTCTGGTAATTTCCGTATGTTTGGAGGGATGGCGTTGAGGAGTCATGGATCTCTGGTGCTTGTGTTATCAGTTAGTGTATTCGTCCTGACCCTGCTTTTTCCTGGAGATACTTTGCACTCTGTAAACTTCTTGTTTTCACACGGAGAAATTTTGCCGTTCATGTTTGGGACCAGTTCCTCCAGGATTTTCCAGGTGTAAATTACGATACGCCTTTCTCACCTACACTTAATTGAATGTATACTGGCAGTGAAAGTTCTCTATTTTCCAGCTTGGCAATCTCGCCTGCCTTGAAAGTGTGCTGTTAGTATACCTGGAGAGAGTTTCGGGGGTCAACGCCCCCGCGGCCCGGTCTGTGACCAGTATTCCAGTCTCGAGAGAGAACAAGTGACTTCAAGAATATCATCATTGGCTTAGCATCTCTTATCTTGAAAGTTCTAGTTATCCAGTCTACATTTTTCCTTGCAGTAACAATGACAACATTGTTGTGATCCTTGAATATAAGATCTTCTGACATTATTCCTAAGTCTCGCACATGGAACTTTTACTCTCCTGAATGATTTGAGTTTGTCCTGCACTCCGTTACAGTCTTTATTTCCTCCATCTTTCCATAGAGGAACAACTGAAACTTGTCTTCATTGAACATCATATTGTTGTCTGAGGTACACTGTAAGACTTGATTTATGTCTCCTTGGTTTATGTCTGACTTAAATACAATTCGGAGAGCAGGACACGTGAAATGGTTGAAGTTGAGCAACACATCAAACATTCACTTTTCAAAATGAGAATGTGTTGTGTATATTGAAGTGTGTTGAATGTTAAGGTGGGTGGACCAGATGTGTGCACCTGCCTCCCTGGATGTGGGTCGAGGCTGTACTGGTGCTCTGCCTCACACCCTCACCCTACCTCAATTACCCTTCCTCCCTCACCCTTTCTCCCCTACATATCTCCCTCCACCTATATCTGTCCGTCCCTCCTTCCATACCTCCCTCCATCTGTCCGTCCCTCCTTCCATACCTCCCTCCATCTGTTCGTCCCTCCTTCCATACCTCCCTCCATCTGTTCGTCCCTCCTTCCATACCTCCCTCCATCTGTTCGTCCCTCCCTCTTACTTTCACCTACACTGTATTACTGTCGTGTAATATTACTGTTACACCGCTGTTCTCTTGCCTTAAAAAAACACAAGTTGTGTTTAGTGTTTAGGTGTAGGTGAATGTACGAGTGTATGTGAGTGTGTACACACGTGCTCTTACCTACCTGAAGTTTACCTGGACTGTGTTCCTTGGGTCAACCTCCTTCCGGCCCAGTCCCAGACCACGCCTCCCGGTTGATAGCCTGATCAATTTGGCTGTTGGTGCTAGCCATAGAAAGTTCTTTGTCACCATCACAGCCTGGCTAATCAGGCACTGACTTGAGAAGCTTTTCCAGTTCCTTCTTGAAGACAACCGGAGGGTCTGTTGGTAAAATCTCCTTATGTATGAAGGGAGGACATTGAAAAGTCTTGGTCCTTTCACACTTAGTTTCTTTTAATGTACTCATTACATTTCTACTCATCAGCGTTATTTTGCACCGTCTGCCAAGTCTCTTACTTTCGTGGGGAATGATTTGTGTGAATAGATTTGGAACAAGTTCTTCCAGAATTTTTCCAGGTGCAGATTATAATGTACCTCTCTCGCTTGTGTTCCAAGGAGTACAGCTCGAGGGGACTTCAAACGTTCCCAGTAATTTAGGTGCTTGACTGAATCTGTGCAAACAGTAAAGATTCTTTGCACGTTTTCCAGGTTTGCAGTTTCGCCCGCCATGAAG